>NC_034015.1:1458947-1632655 GCF_000346465.2 Prunus persica
TATAGCCTAGTAGTAACAATATGGGTGCTACTAGCACTACCAATGAGAGTGGTGGTAGTACTAACAATAAAACAGACTCTTCTTTGGTTTTTGGAGGTCGTAAACGAAAAACCATGATGGAAAAGTGGAAAAAAATTCAACAAGAGAGTGAGAATGTGGTTATAACACATGAAGTGGATAGGTACTTGTTGGATCCACTTGAATCCATTGATGAGGAGTTTGATATACTAGGGTGGTGGAGAATAAATGGGCTCAAGTATCCTACTTTGGCATCAATTGCAAAGGATGTGCTTGCAATTCCTACTTCCACAATAGCTTCAGAGTCTTGTTTTAGCACAAGTGGGAGAGTGATTGACTCGTTTCGAAGCTCATTGTCTCCTAGGATGGTTGAGGCTTTGATTTGCACCCAAAATTGGATAAGGTCCGAAGATATAGCTTCATTGCAATATGTGCCAAGCATTGAGGAGATGGAGTTCTATGAATCAATTGAAATGAGTAATATTTTCATTTCTATATGTATATTTGAATCCGATTATTTTCTTATTTTTATGTGTTTTAACTCAAATTGGTTTGATTTATTTTATTATATTTTGTAGAAATGGGGAGTAAAACATCCATGACAAATTTGAATAAGACTCTCCCTTCTTAGTGTGATTAAGATATGTTGGAAGGTATTTTTATTGCATCTTATTTTAATTATGATTTGTTGATGGTGAAACTTTGTGTTAATTCTTTTAAGTGTTGTGTAGGTTGCTTTGTGAAGGCTTTTGGAAGAATGGATGCAGCATATTTTTTGCAAGGATATTATCTCTATGTGTATTTTTGTGATGGGTTGTAATCTTTAATGTCATAAGTTTAATTTGGTTTGTGTATTATTTTTTGTAATGGTTTGTAAGAGATTATATTTCCTTTCCTTGGTTGGTTGGTTGAATGTGTGTATGTGATATTTATTTAGTTTAGAAACTTAGATTGGAATGATGGATTTTTATAGCTTGAATGTACATAATTTCAGGTTTTGAAAGAGAAGTAAAAAGTGTTTTGGGCTTGTTCATAAGAATTTAATAGGTTTTGGCAATTTGACAACAAAAAAAGGGTTTTGGTTGAAAGGAAATCGGATTTGGGCTTTGTTTTGCTAAAAAAATATGATTTGGGCTTTTGAAAAATTGTAAAAATGGGCTCAAGCCCAAACCGAAAAGAATTCAAAACCGACCCGAGAACCGAGCCCATTTCCGGTTTGGCCCATTTTCGGGTTTCACCCTAGACCCGACCCGACCCGAGAATCGAGCTCTCCTTCGGTTTGGCTCGCGGGTCGGTCAAAATTTGACCCGACCCGAACCGTGCCCAGGCCTAGTAAAGATTGGTTCAGTACCGGTTTTTATTGGTTTAGAGATAGAGTTTTTTTATTTGAACTCCACACTTCTCTTTGTTCACTCAAATACTTAAATCATTAAGCTTTTATGTTTTATTATTGTATAAAAAGACAAAAAAATGTCATCTAACTTAATACTTAACCCTAGTATATTTATACACAAATCCCACACACCCAACCACTTGAAAGAAGTCAAATTCAATTTGAGTTTCTTGGGTGGCTAGTATGGTGGTTATCCTCACACCCGTAGACTGAATCTAACTCGTTTTCTCCTTCCCCAGAAGAAGAAGGAAAAAAAAAAAAAAAAAAACAAAGGTCAATTTGAGCTTCTTCGTCTTAGCTTAAATATCTGGAAGAGTCTGTGAAAGACTGAAGTCAGGATGGCCACATGCAAAAGTGTGATTGCTGATACAAAATTAAAAGCTTTGGTGACTTTGAAGTGTGATTGCTGAAAATAAAACCAAAACCTCCTTGAAATTTTAATAATAAATAAAATAAAACCAAAACATCTAGTACAACTTAATAATAATAATAATGTAATATTGCTACACATTTCACAATAATATTTTTTTCTCTTTAAGTAATGTGAGGTTGAGGTAAACTTAGAGTGGTGAGGGGCAAGTTAGTGGGGCGTGAGGTTAATGAGTTATTTATTTATTTATTGGGCATTTATTTAGAGGTAGTTTGAAAAGATAATGGAGTTTTTTTAAAAATTGTGAAAATTTTAAATTAAAAGTTGGTGTGAACTTACAATATAGAGTGGAGAAAGAAAAAGGCGGAGGTTTAAATGGACTCACTCGATTCTATACCTAGTACATTCTAAGTAAAATTTAATTTAATTAAACCAAACTAAATTATCAATACGGTACAATCAATACACTGATTTTTCGGATGAGATGCCCATCTCTACAAATTACAATTATATATGAACTAGTGGCTATTTGCAGCAAAATTAGGACGACCTGCTTGATTGTCAGGAAAAGAATCTGCTGAACTATGTGGTTGATTCTGATGAGAATAAGCATTTTTCCTAATTTTATTATTATTTTGGAAATTCAGCTAACTTAATTACCAACAAGCTCAAAACCAAAGGACGTATAAAAAGCCAACCGATTTTCACCCATAGCAAGCATAGCTATTAGCCAACCATATTCATGATAAATTAAACATCAGGGCAATTTGGTAAATTTACAATGCGTGAGCAGATATCTAGCTAAAAGGCTTTCCCATAACCAAAACCAAAACCAAAAACCAAAACCAAAACCAGGGGTTGGGTGACCGCCAGTTTCAACTAAAATCTATGGGGGGCAACCGCAGAAACCTTTCTTACTTGCTTAGTTTTTCCACCATCCATCCCCACTTTCTTCTTCCATCACACCTTTCCTTTCCGCCCCTGGTTTTGCCCTCTCTCTCTCTCCCCTAACTGGATCCTTATATATAATCCTAAATCCTTCACTCTTTCCCACTGTTCTACAAGTATATCATCATCGTCCCACTTCTTCTTTGGCATTTTAACAAACACCTGTTGATCACTCAGATCAGCCTGACAGACAGTTGCCCGCAACATAGAAGAAGAAGAACTTTGCTTGCTTGCTTGCGCATTATTCTTCATTTCGAATTCTGGGTCTTGAAGCAGAAAGTCTTTCGCGTCGTCGGTGCACTTGCTTTGTTTATTTGGGTGCAATTTTCAAGTGAAGATATATACATATGACAATGGAGACTGCGAGGTTGGTGGAGCAGGGAAGAGATCACAAGGTTGTTTCGCGTGTCGGGCACGCTAGCAAGGTTGGGTATCATGTGAGCAAGGCCATAACGAAGAGAAAATGCGGCAAGAAGATCAAGCATTCGGTGCCACCAACGGTACTGCAACAGCTCTTTGTTTCGTGTAGACAAGTTTTCAAAGGCCCTGGAACTGTTCCTTCGCCTCATGATGTACACAACTTGTGTAGCATTCTTGGTATGTTCTCCAAATTTTCATACTTGCCAGAAATGCATCTTGTACTGTGATTGATTTTTGATAGGAATCTTGTACTTTGAATATTTGATTGATCCTCTGCTTTTAAATTGCATATATGTTCTTTGGTTATTGAGGTTCCAATCCCTGATCTTTTCCATCTGTATATGTATATCTGTTTTTTGGTAGGAATCGTATGTTCCTGTCATTCTGTTTTAGGCAAAAGTCCAAATCTGAAAAAATATAAGGGAACAAAGCTACTATTCATAGCTAAATTCAATGGGCATTGCTATAAACAGGAAAAATAAAAAATTGGAGAGCACCATATGCTTTGTTTTTTGGGTTGGTAGGCTACATATGAACGCAAGGTCAAAGCGTGGACCCCAATCTATGGATTTGGGGGACCAAGAGTACCTAGTTTTGAGTTGCCAAAAGGGAATGGTTTCTCGTCTTCTTCTATTAGAAGCTTCGGTCAGGGTACTTGACCAAAAAAAAAAAAAAGCTTCGGTCAGGAGGAAAACTAACTGAAAGCGATTATTTCTGTTGATAATTTTAATATTATTTTGTTGTGCGTAGTGTATGCTTTTTGAGACTTAATGGTAACTTACTCGCTGTTTTGTATGTCTTGGTGATTGCAATTTTGGCCTGGCTTGTCCTTGATTTGAAAAATTCAAGTAAATCATAAAGCAATGAAAGATCCCCAGTTTTTAAAGCATTGTAGATTTTCCTAGACGAAACCCCAATTTTGCATTTTCGCCAGAATGCTCGGTTTAATATTTATTTGATTAATTTTTCCTACTACCCGAGGTGGATTTTGGGGAATTAGAGAGGAGAGTAAGAAATGTGCGTTGTCCAGAAAACAGAGGAATTGTCAAGATGCAGGCAATGTGTGTTTACTTGAGAAGTTGTGCTGTACTTCAAAATATGCTGTAGCGTGCACAAGATAATGAAAGTAGGATATATATACATGGACATGCCTGTGGGAGAGGGGCAGGCTAGCATTTGTATTGAATATTTACGGGGAATACATAAAATTTTGATTCATTCCATGCCTGAAGGAAACATTGTCTGAGTTGATTGCATTCCTTAATACTTAATGTGGATGTCCTTAACCTTCTTGACAAGCGTTATTTCTTGTGGTACTGTAGATAAGATGAGACCAGAAGATGTTGGGCTTAGTAGGGATCTGCAGTTCTTCAAGCCTAAAACTGTGGTCCAAGGGACTCCTAGGGTCACATATACAACAATATATGAGTGCAGTAATTTTTCGGTAAGTCTAGTATTTACTTGAGGATAATTTCTCAGAACAACTGCTAATTAGTTCCTTTAAAATTACCATATTTTGCTTGTTTACTAATTAAATTCATAGAATTCATACGAACTTCAATATTCTATCAGTGTGCTGTTTTTTCCATAAACCATTTACTCGGCCATTTGTTGATCACGCTTCCTGTTTATTCTTACGTGCAGTTGTGCTGCTTGTTTATTCCAGCAACTGGTGTTATCCCACTCCATAACCATCCAGAAATGACTGTTTTCAGTAAGCTTCTATTAGGCAAGATGCATATTAAATCATATGATTGGGTTGATCCCGTCAATTCAGATGGCTCCACACCAGCCCCTCAATGTGAGTCTCCTTTCTCCCTAGTTCTTTATTTCATTTTAAAGAAATCTATGCGGACGATGGATGGGTAACCGGTGTAGGATGGTTTTGCAGTGAGACTGGCAAAGTTGAAAGCTGATAGCGTCTTCACGTCCCCTTGCAATACATCTGTTCTATATCCAACAGAAGGTGGTAACATCCATGCCTTCACAGCCATTACCCCATGTGCTGTGCTGGATGTGCTTGGACCTCCTTACTCTAAAGAAGATGACCGGGACTGCTCATATTACAAAGATCATCCCTATGCTGCTTATTCAAGTAAGTGAACTTTTGCTCTGTGGTCTTCATGAGCACTTTCTTCTTTGAAAATTTGCCAAAAGCGAGTGATTTATTTCCTTTAATATAGTGTGACAATAATGTAAGCAAGGTGTGATGCATATGAACCTTTCTAAATTCTCAAACTCTTTGAAGCTCAATTCGCATCTGTATGATGAACTTGGGAAGAAAGTGCACTGCTCAAAATATTGAAACTTTGATTACTGGAAAGAATTCATGTTTGAGTTTATAAACTGTGCCTGATTCACCCGGCAATGTTTCAATGCAGATGGAGAGGCATCAGTAACTGAAGGGAATGGTGATTGTTATGGGTGGTTGGAAGAGATTGAAATGCCTGAGAACTCAGAAATGGATAAAATTCCGTACTTAGGACCACAAGTTACTGAGACGAGTTGCTAGGATTGGATGAATGCCTTTCAGTAGTTATTGTTCTCCACATTCCTCTCTCTCTCTCTCCCTCTCCCTCTCTCTGCGCGCCTGGTACAGTGTTTGATTTAAGATATGCTGGTTGTAGAGAGCTTCATTTCATTATTTTGTTCTTTACTATGTAACATAGTTCTACACAGTTTGATAAAGACGTTAGGTGGAATGTTGCCTTTCAGCCCGTGGTTTATGAATTGTTATTTTGCTAAATATAATAGTCAAACCAAAATCCAGGAAAGAAAAGGGTGGTTTTCAATTTGTCTAATCTAAGGGCATGTAAACGTGCCCTAAAAGAAAACCCATTTACTCTTTGATAAGGGCTCCGGGCCAGGCTTAAGCTTCTTTGGTAACTTCCAAGACTAGATATTAAGGCAACTGCTTTGAGTTTTCTGTTCTTATTAAACTTTAAACAGGACGCATATGCATACGTCACCTTAACCCGAAAATTTTCTTTGTAAACAAAAAATAAAGGGTTCCAACTCAAATCCAAAGGGTCCAGCATTTACATTCTACATAGGTGATGCGTTCATTCCATTACCCTATAATAAGTACCCCTACGTTTGGGCGACAAAACTTAAGGCCACATTTGATATGCAGGACTATATTAGCCCTTTCACAATAGGCTTTCTAAATCACATCTTTAGACAAATTTTAAGGAGGAATCTTAAAAATGCAACTCCAACTATGCTCTTTATCCACCTCCTAAAATAGGGAATCTTCTAGGAGCTCCTAAATCTGAAGAGAGAGAACAGCCTCCTAGTGACTCCGTATAATTTAATACTGTTTTATTTAATGAGTATTTCAAACCTTTATTTAATGCTAATTATTTTTTATTTTATTTTTTAATAGAGATGGACCAATTAAAAAAGAGTTATAGCATTATGACTCTCCAAATTAGGGAGTATGGTTGAAGTTGAATTTTTTTAGAGAGCTCCTAAAATAGTTTTCTTATATTTTTAGCTAAATTTTAGCTAAGAAATAGAGAACATCATTGTGAATACTCTTAGACTATAACCTAGACTAACTAAATGACTAAATTTTGCTAGTCTAGACTAGTTAAATGACTTGATTTTGCATACTTGGAATGATTAATGTGGACTATAAGCTTGACGGTTGGTAGGAATAAGTTTTGGACATCAACCTCTTAATTACAAAATCAATTTCAGGCTAGTTACATTGGTGTGCCCGTTTTCTACACAAACTAAAGACAATTTCTTTAAATTGGTCTGCAAAATTATTTTTAAAATAAATTTCAATAATGTTAGTATTCAAAAGCTAATCAAGTACACCATATTTTTCTTATTTTATAACTGTTGATTTAAAAATAAAAATAAAAAATAAAAAATAAAAAATAAAAAATAAAAAGCAGTCGCATTTGGCCGGTTTGTATCATATAGATTTCAAACTAATGCATTGAAATTGTGACCCTTTTAATTCTGATATTATTCCACTAATTTTTTTTAAAGTATTAACAATTCCTTTGTATAAATTTAATTACTTATTTGAATTTGTGGTTTACAGTTATGTACGTTTTTCTTTACACACTTGTAATTGATAGTTTGCTTCGATGAAATTTCTTTTTTCTTTGTTGAAATTAATTTTTCAGATTTTTTCTGATGGTCACACTTGTTTTCAATTCTTATATTTATTTTAGCAATAAAGTTGCCAATAATGTTAGGTGATTATTGCCCTTAACATGGTTATGAAACTTAATTACATTTTTTGTGTTAATACCGCTAAGCTTGGCAAGAGCTTTATTTTAGTCTTGCTGAATAGTGCAAATAAAATACAAAACAAGATTTTCAGGTTTAAAATTATATATAATTTTAAAAGGAGAAATTATGACTTGTTGAATGATTGAGTGAAAAATGATATATAATTTTGTTAATTTTGATATACTGTTATGTGCAATTATATATTGTTTATACCGTAAATAAACGGCCTATGACCACCGAACACGTGGACAGGATCGATACTGATCACAGAACCCCTTCGGCATTCCCCCTACCGAAGCCATCTATCTTGGCCCTTTTGCCATCAGACACGTGTCATGCTCACAATCCATGTCCAGAGTCCCACATCGGAAATATGAGTATATAGTGCACACCTCCCAAAGCCTATATAAGGAGACCCATATCCCCAAAAGGAGGGGATCAGAACCAACGGTACGCTATTGATTGATCTGTCAGTTAACTTTACTAAATCCGTACTTACTTAAGCATCGGAGAGCCTTCGGCCGGTACCACACCGGTACCCCAAGGATTTACCGAACGTGCCCTTTTGTAGGTACCTTCCCTTCCGAAGACAAGCACTTACCGAAGACAGTCACCTACCGAAGGAATAATTTAACTAAGTTGACGAAATACGTGTTGAACCACTTTTTCGCATCAACAGTTTGGCGCTGTCTGTGGGAAGACGAAAAAATTATCAACCCACCATCTCCAAAACACATGGGGACCACATCAGTACCCACGTACTTGTCGGAAGAAGGCATACCGTTCGGAAGGCAGAGCGGAGCTAGCCCAGCGCTACCCCCATGCACTCCCTTCGGGAATGCCCCCGCAACCCAAACAACCGCCGAAGCCGAGCTGGCAGTCCAAATCGCGTCCCTACGGAAGGACATGGCGAGGCTTCAGGAGCACAACAACTTTCTTTCGTCCAAAGTGGACGAAACCCAGCAGCTGCTCCACCAGCAGCACACGCAGAACATCCAGACAACTCACTCTTCCGAAAGCCTGCAGACCCCTCATAAGAGGAGGAAATGCGATAAGGTAGCGACGGCAACGCCCGCACCTTCCAAACAATTGGTGGTCCCGGCACCCAGGGATCAGCCACATATCCCCAAGAAGGTCTACTCCGATTGCCGACATCGGATTAACGACGGGGAACATCGGACTAACGATCGGGAGGAAGAGAGACAGAGGTCTCCGATCAGGATGAGCGCTCGACTAAGGGACTCACGGATGAAGGTCCTGGGGGACAAGTCGCCCATTTGGAAAGTTAGAGGGCTGGGCCCCGCAGAGGAGTCGGAATCTGAGTACATCCCGTCCGGGATGCAAACTTCCACCTACCGTTCGGCCACACATTCGCGGAACTCGGAGGTTAATCCACTAGACCTACAAAGGCGATCGGAAGACTACGGTTCCGAGGAAATCCCTAGCCGAAACCCCGTTGTCCGACTCTTTTTTCAAAGAATCCAGAAAATGGAAAACGACAACGCCCGCTCCCAGGGACCGGAGTGGGGAAAGCTTCGACCGGGACCGTTTACTAGGCGTATCCGAGAGTCTCGGCAGGATCGGGAAGGGCAGCAACTTCGTATACCGTTCTATACGGGAACGGAAGACCCCTTAACACACCTCCACTCATTTCAGTCCGCCATTGGATGCAAGGGCCTGAGCGGCAGTGCTTGCTATTCCCGTCCTCCCTTACCGGGGCAGCCCTGAACTGGTTCTACCGGTTGGAGCCAGAAACAGTAGACTCCTTCGACGAACTGAAGCAGATTTTCCTCAACCACTTCATAATCCAAACGGACCGTCTTTACTCTGCCGATGATCTGTACACGATTCGGCAAAGAGAGGACGAACCGTTGAGAGAATACGTGACGCGCTTCAGTCACGAGTACTCAAGGTGTCCGGAAACAGACGATAGGGCAGCCTACGGCGCCTTTAAGAGTGGCCTTCGGTCCTCGCATTTCTGATACCTAGTACACAGCAGCAACTGGCGCACGTATGACGAACTGATGAAGCAAGTGGCAATCCACGCCAAGGCCGAATATTTCAACTCGAAGCCCGCGGCTTCGGCACCGCGAGGAAACGCCGAACCAAGTGCTTATCCGGCAAAGGCGACACCCTACGAGAGAACCGACACATACTCGGCAGGTCATAAGAGAAAAGACGACCGCGCCGATCGAAGAGAACCCTCGAAGAAAGGGAAAGGGCGGTATGGTCGCAACGACCACCGAGCGCCCCTGCCGAATCATGACCAAGTCAATGAAGTCTTCACCCTGTTGAACACTACCTACGAGGCCGTCCTGATGAACGAACAGGGAATAATACCAAAGTCGAATGCCCGAAGACCCAATCGACAAGACAACCGAGATACCGGTAAATTCTGCCGATACCATCAGCACAACAGCCATAATACAGAGGACTGTATAAGCCTGAGAAAAATTGTCGAGCGATTGATCAGAGAGGGGAAGCTAGATCAGTACATCGCCCGGCAGCAACGGTGCCAGTGCCGAATCCGGTTCGGCAGATAAACATGATAAGCACTATTAGCGGTGGCCCCACCATCGCAGGAATGAGCAACCGGTCAATGAAGCAATATGTGCGGGCCGCACAGTTTCCTCAGGTATTCGGCATAGAGGTGAATCGGCACCAGGAAATCCCGAAAGTTCATTGGGAACCAATCACATTCTGCGAAGAGGAGGAAGAAGGCATCCTCTATCCCCATGACGACCCAATGATCATCCGAGCAGAAATTGCCAACTACGACGTAGGGAGAGTGCTGATCAATACCGGGAGCTCGGTGAACGTGATTTTTTCCGAAGCTTTCCGAGAGATGGGAATAAAGGACTGCCAGGTAAACCGGCAGTTGACACCTTTGTTAAGTTTCTCCGGAGACTTGGTCCAACCGATCGGTAGTGTGAAACTACCCATCACCTTCGGCACTGCGCCAAGGAAAACGACGGTATACGATCAATTCCTCATCGTTGATTGCCCGACGGCGTACAACGTCATAGTTGGACGTACGGCACTCACCATGGTCAAGGCGCATCTTTCCCCCCACATGCTACTGATGAAGTTCCCAACCCCCTACGGCACAGAGGCTGTCCGAGGAAATCAGCTAAGCGCTCGGACTTGCTACGCCACGGCACTCAAGTCAACCACTGTCCAAGTCCCCGACGAGACATGTCTGTGCAGGGGATATCGAACGGTACGGGACCCGTTGACGACCCTAGGGATGAGTCCCCGACTCCACACACACAACCTGCCGAAGAACTGGAAACGATAACCCTGAACAACGAGCAGCCCGATCGTCGGGTTAAAATCGGCACCAGACTCACCCCTAACCTACGAGCGCAGTTCATAGACTTCTTACGGCATCATTCGGAGGTGTTTGCGTGGTCTTACGAAGATATGCCCGGCATAGATCCTGAGATCATCAGCCATAAACTCAGCATTTCCCCCGCATACAAGCCTGTAAGACAGAAGCGCCGTTCGTATGATACCGAACGATACGAAGCGATGCGCACAGAGGTTGACAAACTTCAAACCATCGGCTTCATAAGGGAGACCACGTATCCGGTATGGCTGGCAAACTCGGTGATGGTCCGGAAGGGTACAGGCGGGTGGCGAATGTACCAAGACTATACCGATCTGAATAAGGCCTGCCCAAAGGACAGCTTCCCGTTGCCACGGATAGACCAGCTCGTGGACGCCACCGCCGGACACGAACTGCTGAGCTTCATGGACGCCTATTCGGGATACAATCAGATATTCATGCACCCCCCTGACAGCGAACACACCGCCTTCATAACGGACAGGGGTTTGTACTGTTACAATGTCATGCCGTTCGGCCTGAAGAACGCGGGGGCAACATATCAAAGGCTCGTCAACAGAATCTTCGCCAAGTACATCGGCAGCAACATGGAGGTTTACGTTGACGACATGCTAGTAAAAAGCAAAACTGCCGAGGAACATCTGCAGAATCTGTCAGTCCTGTTCGGCATACTGAAGGACTACCGGATGAGGCTGAACCCAACGAAGTGCGCCTTCGGTGTATCTTCCAGAAAATTCCTCGGATTCATGATCAGTGAGAGGGGTATCGAAGCGAACCTCGAAAAAATAAAAGCAATCATCGATATGGAGAAGCCGAAAACGGCGAAGGACATTCAAAGCCTTACCGGACGTGTGGCGGCCTTGACTCGTTTCATATCAAAGGCTACCGACAAGTGTGTTCCGTTCTTTAAAGCCTTGAAAGGGGGCAAACGGGATATCATATGGACTGCCGAATGTGATAAAACGTTTCAAGACTTAAAGGACTACATGGGCAGAGCACCCCTCCTATCAAAACCACTACCTGGGGAGATTCTCTATCTATACCTTTTGGCATCTGGCACTGCTGTCAGTTCGGTATTGATCCGAAAGCCAGAGAGGGCAGAGCTACCAATTTTCTATGCCAGCAAGGCACTCCAGAGTGCTGAACTTCGGTATCCCCCGTTAGAGCAGCTTGCACTAGCCCTGGTAGTCTCGGCACGAAGACTTCGGCCATATTTCCAAGCACACGGGATCAAAGTTCTGACCAACCAACCGCTTCGGCAGGTGCTCCAAAAACCAGAGACTTCTGGCCGATTGATCAAGTGGGCGATCGAACTCGGAGAGTTCGATATACAATTCATGCCAAGACCCGCCGAAAAGGGTCAAGCCATTGCCGATTTCATCTCCTAGCTCACCCCATCCACAGCACAGCCGACACCCGAGCCGATTACCGAAACCGGAATGCCAATGGAAGTAGACGCCGAACGGTTCGACACCTCAAATCCCGTATGGGTTCTGCACGTCGACGGCTCGGCAAACCAACAGGGATGCGGAGCAGGCCTGGTACTGACAACACCAGAGGGACTCAAGATCGAGTACGCCCTCCGATTCAACTTCCGAACCTCCAACAATGAAGCAGAATATGAGGCTCTCTTGGCCGGCCTTCGGTTAGCCAAGAGCATGAATGCGAAACAAATCAGGATTCACAGCGACTCCCAGCTCATTGTGAACCAGGTAACGGCAGACTTCGTGGCCAGAGACGCCTCCATGAACGCCTACCTTTCATCCACCCACCAGCTGCTCCAAAACTTCCGAGCCTATGAGATCAGGCAGATCCCCAGAAGTGAAAACAGCCACGCCGATGCATTGGCACGGCTAGCTTCGGTAATAAATGATAAAATCGGAAGAAAGGTGCCGGTGAAAATTCTTGCCCAACCGAGCACGGTAGCCTCCGAAACATTTACCGTATGGTACGAGGATACATGGATGTCTCCTATCTACTCGTACCTGACCAACGGCACCCTTCCAGAAGACAAAGCCCAGGCCCGAAAGCTTAGGTACCGATCGGCAAGGTACACCGTCATCAACGACGTTCTTTACAAACGTGGCTACACAACTCCATATCTCAAATGCCTTACGGCAAACAGGAGGACTACGTCCTTCGGGAGATCCATAATGGTGTGTGCGGCGACCATTCCGGATCCCGGTCACTCGCCCACAAAACCTTTCGGCAGGGGTACTTTTGGCCGACCATGCACTAGGACGCTATCTCGCTGGTGAAAAAGTGTGATAAATGCCAGCGTTTCAGCAGCATACCGCACATCCCTGCCGAACCTCTGACATCGATTGTGAGTCCTTGGCCTTTCGCACAATGGAGACTGGACCTGATCGGTCCAATGCCGCAGGGCAAGGGCCAGGTGAAATACGCGGTGGTTGCCGTTGACTACTTCACCAAATGGGTAGAAGCCGAGCCTCTGGCAACCATAATGGCAGCAAGAGTGGAGGACTTCGTCTGGACTCACATTTGTTACCGGTTCGGTATCCCATATGCAATCATTACCGACAACGGCAGGCAGTTCGATTCGGAACTCTTCAGGCAATTTTGCACCCGGCTGAAAATCAACTTGTTTTTTGCATCACCTGGCACATCCCCAGTCGAACGGTCAGGTGGAAGCAATAAACAAAATCATCAAGAAGCTACTGAAACGGCAGCTGGACAAAGCCAAGGGAGCCTGGCCAGAAAAGCTTCCCGAAGCACTTTGGGCCATTCGGACATCCTACCGAACGTCCACTGGAGAGACCCCTTTTTCCTTGGCTTTCGGTTCTGAGGCCGTGGTGCCCGTGGAAATTGGCGAACCTTCCTACCGAACGGAAACTTTCGCACCGAAGCCGAACGAAGAAGCACTCTCTCTAAGCCTCGACCTTCTTGAAGAGCACCAGGCACATGCCAACCTTCGGAATGAAGCCTACAAGCAACGTGTCTCTCGGTATTACGACTCCAGGGTCAGACACCGCTCATTTCGAATCGGAGACTGGGTCATGCGGGAGGTATCCCTAGCAACTAAGGATGCCACGGAAGGAACCCTCGGACCTTTCTGGGAAGGACCCTATGAGATCATCGGTATCCTTCGATCGGGAACTTACCGCCTCAGAGACTCCAACGGCAAGACCCTCGGTCATCCTTGGAACGTAGAACATCTCAAATACTATTTCAAGTAACTTAGCCTACGGTAGGACAAAGTTGTAACCTCGCCTACGGCAGGACGAAGTTGAAACCGATTGAAATGTATATGCCCATTCGGCAGAAAATTAATAGAAAGCCTTCGGCACTATTATTTCAGAACATCTTTTTAGAACTCAACTAGCCCACAGCAGCCAATAATTACGATTTCATGTTCTACGGCATCTTATTAGCCTACGGCGATAAATGTTTTTCGAAATTGTTAACCCTACAGATTCCATCGGAACTTGTCAATTTCGAAATCCCTTTAACATTATACATCCTGTACGAGGCCTTTCGGCAATAGAACGATCGGCAATTGAAAGAAAATCAGATTGTTCAAATAGTGGAGAAAAAACCTGCATTTAAATAAAGGATGCCCTCGGCATCAAGGTGTTCGGTATGTACAAATAAACAAATAATAATAAAACAGTTATTACAAATAATTCAGGCCCTCAGGTTTCATCCCCGGCAGCGGCCTCGGTAGGTCCGGAGCCTTCGGCGGCGTCCTCCCCCTCGTACTCTTCAATCATCTCCTCAGTTATCCCTTCCGGTAAAGGAGGAGGATCGGCAATGAAGTTCAGGTTCAGCTTCTGCCCCGGGTTGTACCTTTTGAATCGGTACAACAGGTCCGCCATCTCCGAGCCCACCTCCTTATCCAAAAGGACAGTGAACTCTTCAGATGCGCGGTACCCCCGGATCGCCGACCGAACGGCAGCCTCGATCTCCGCAGCCTTGGCCCGCTCAGACTCCTCCAAGGCCACCTGCACCGCCTCCTTTGCCGCCTCGGCATCCCTCGCCGTCGCCAGCGCCGCCTCCAGGAGACCCTTCATCTCCTCCACCTTTTCCTCCGAAGCTAGAACCCGCCGTTTGGCAGACTCTTTCTCCTTCACCAGGTGGGCATGCTCCTGGAGCGCCTTGCCAGCCTCGGCAACCTTGGCCCTGCCGTCCTCGTACGCCTTTTTGGCGCGCTCGGCAGCAGAGATGGCCCGCTTCACGCAGAGCCACATATCCATGGACGCCTGCACACAAAAAAAAAAATAATAGAGAGAATCAGAAGCATACCCCACTTACGAAAATAAAACGACGAAGGAAAAGACAAATCTTACCGAGGCCTGGAGTTGGAAGGCGAGTCCAACCTCCTCCCGAAGAAACTTCTTCGGGAGTTCGTCGATCTCCGGCAACTCCATCTGAGAGCCGAGGATCATGTGATTGACGAACTGGACCGTCTTCGCCGGGCAGGCGATGGTGACGGCCTCGGAAGAACCGTCCTCGTCCTCCACCGTAAGGACAGCCCTCGAGACCTCAGACTGGCGAGGGCGCTTGAGGACCGGCTCGGCCTCGAGATCGACTGTCTCCGGTCGCTTACCGGCAGCTTTGGAGGCAGCGGCTTCGACACCCATCCGCCTCGGTGCCGAGCCCTCTTCGCCGACCCGCCTGAGCACGGGCTCGGCACCAAGCTCCAGCAGGCGGTCGGCGAGAGTCTGGTCCTCGGGATCCACTGCCGCCTGCCGAGCGGAAGCTGCCTCGGGCTGTTTCTTCTTTTTCTTGCCCTCCAGGCCCATCATCAGGCGCCTCCTGGAGGATTCATTCATTTTCTTCGCCTTGGCGGCCTTCCTTGCATCCGTCACTGGTCAAAAGAGTTTGATCAGTCGGTAAGCAATATCAGTATACGCAAACAAAATACCTACTGAAGGAAAGATACACTTACTCTCGGCAGGGTTAACAAGGCCGGCTTTGATGAGGTTGCCGGTGAAGAGGAAGCGTGGATAAACTCGCTCGGTAGCGGGTACTCTCAACCTCACTCTGTCGAGCTGCCGGATTTCACTCGGCTTGGGGCTCGGCTGCTTGAGTTTGCCTGTCAAACGAAGAAAAATTAATCGAAAACGCCAAGGGTGAGAAAACGCCAGACTACTGATCGGTAGATCGAAAACCTACCGGCAATCTGGAATGTCGTGGGAACCGGGAAGCTAGGGGTTCTCCCCGATGGCGATTCCCAATCACCGGAGAGCAACACCCGCCGATTCCTCCACGACTTCTGAGAAGTCGGCACCGAGCTGATGAAATGCCCCCGCTCGGAAGCCTTAAGGCAGTTCGCCTGAACCCAGCCGCCGTGATCGGCGCTCTTGGACTTGGTAATGCTGTATAGGTACGAGAACTGCTCGTAGGAAGGCTCCCCCTCCCCGGCAATCCCGAACGCAGCAATTACCCCCATCAGGGCCACCCAGAAGTTAAGGTTGTACTAGCCGGGAGCGTACCCGATCTGGGCAAGGATCTTCTGCACGACAGGCTGCAACGGCAACCGAACCCCTTGCAGAAGAACGTCGGTGAAGAAGGTCACTTCACCGTCCTTTGGGTCGCTGAGGGACTCGACCGGACTCGGTATCCTCATCCTCTCCGTGTCCGAAATAAGGAACTCGGCCTTGATCTTCTCCAATTCGCGTTCGGTGATCTTGTTGGGCTCCAAGTAGTCGACCCCGAACAGCGTCTTCCTAGGCACACCCACCGGTATAGTAGGCGGCCCTCGGTGGACGATAGTCACCCTCGGCCGGGAGGGACCGGCAACGCCCTCACTGCGACCGGAGGTGGAGGCCTCAGGCTGATGCCCCAACGGGCCGACGCGGGTACCGTCTCTATACACCGCGACCAAGGGTTGCGGTTGCCCCGTCATGAGCCCTTTTCCGATGCCGTGGGTGGGAACAGAGTTCACCTCCTCACCGAATAACTCGGTATCGGTGTCTTCTCCACCCTCGGCGCCGAGGCTCACGGCCTCGCTGGACGTATCCCAGCCCGAGGACAACTCCAAGTCGAAAGCGTTGGGCTCACTGCCGAATGGCGACTCGCTATCGGACATCTACAAAACAGAGAAAGGGATACTAAGGCCCATGCCGCACTATCCTACCGATACCTACATCGCTACCTATGGCCACTAGACTACCGAAGGAAAATCCTATTTTACGATCGGCTAGCCTACGCCATAAGGAGACATACAACCAATTAAAAAGAGAGTATTTTAGGGAGTACCGAACGGTATCTTACCTTGGGTGGTATTGGGTGATTCGATTGCTGTTCACTCTCTTCGGAAATCGCCTTGAGTGCGGAAAATCGCTGAAAAAATCGCCTTGATTACCGTTTAATGTCTTCAGAAATCGCCTGCGCAGAGCTCTCACTTCACTCTCACAATTGCAAAGTAAGCTTTACATCCGGAGCAGCTCCTATTTATAGAGGGAGAGCTGTAACGGTACGCCTCGAAATACTAAACGGCTCTTCAATGCGCCGTCAAGTGTGCTTTTACTGGCCACGCGTCACCTGACGAATGGCGCCGCAGACTGCACGCCAGGCACGGAAGACGAAGCGCCATACTGCCCCTAAACCCTCTCAGCCTCAAACGACCCTTCGCTTCCCAGGCCAATCTCCTCGAGACGAACCTACAGAACGGCAGGTTATCCTCCGAACCGCCATGGAGAACTAAATTCCCTCCCGAAGGACCTTCGGAAGAGAACTTGGGGGACTACTGTTTATACCGTAAATAAACGGCCTATGACCACCGAACATGTGGACAGGATCGATACTGATCACAGAACCCCTTCGGCATTCCCCCTACCGAAGCCATCTATCTTGGCCCTTTTGCCATCAGACACGTGTCATGCTCACAATCCATGTCCAGAGTCCCACATCGGAAATATGAGCATAGTGCACACCTCCCAAGGCCTATATAACGAGACCCATATCCCCAAAAGGAGGGGATCAGAACCAACGGTACGCTATCGATTGATCTGTCAGTTAACTTTACTAAATCCGTACTTACTTAAGTATCGGAGAGCCTTCGGCCGGTACCACACCGGTACCCCAAGGATTTACCGAACGTGCCCTTTTGTAGGTACCTTCCCTTCCGAAGACAAGCACTTACCGAAGACAGTCACCTACCGAAGGAATAATTTAACTAAGTTGACGAAATACGTGCTGAACCACTTTTTCGCATCAACATATATCATTATTAAAACTCATAGCATAATTTTATTCACTAAACCCATAATTTTGAATTAATTGTCATGAAGTGTGCATGGAGAAGACTCAAACATAATGATAAATTATATATTATTGTAAGTGGCATTTAATTTTGAATTTTGATCTTATGAAATATACTTTGACCCTTTCCTCAACTAGTTGGGGTTGATGATTCCCTTAATTTGTGAGGTTATCGTCCTAAAGATTTTTTTATTAATTATTATTATTTTTTATCTTTGTGGTCAACATTGTGAAACATAATGGATTTGCTTTACATATTTTAAATGCGGGGGTGCTTTATATTCATGACCTTGATATAACCTCCAACTAATTATTAAATAAGTATTTTTTTGGCCAACTTGTTGTGTCGGTGCGAAGTTTTTTTATATTATAAAATTTTATTATTAGACTAATTTATCTTAATTTTTTTATATGAAAATGTGTGCAAATAATGATGATCTTGCATAGAATTTTGGTGGAGACTTTTTATGGTCTTACAAGGTCATATTGAGAATCGAGAAAATACAATGACAATTGGGAAATGCGATCATGATTTCGGCCAATTGGAGTGCACATAAAGGGAGTAAGAGAATCCTTAAATACTCCCTATTCATGGTTAATTTTATTTAATGAATTAAGTGCTATATTGTTTCTCATAAGCATCAACAAGTGTACTTAAAGTTTCATGGACCATCAGAAATTCATATTTGGACACCAAAGAATTGAGAGGTACTCTTGATCATAAGATTTGATGTATGATATATTAACATTATACTTCAATGGATATCGATCGATGCGTATGTTGAGAGGACCCGCCCCGAATTCCTCGGAACCTGGGATGAATTCTATGCAATTTTTGACATCAAACTGATGCTGGGCCCACTTACTAACGACATAGTCTCTCTTCCAAGTTAGGGAAAAGAGAAGCGAGACTTTCTGCCAAAATTTTGACAGTCTCCATTGAAAAATGGACATTTCCCAAAATTTTCAACATGTTAGAAACACAATTATAAACACCAACCAACAGAATGCATAAGATAATAACATGCAATTGTATGGCCTTTTTCGTTCCGGCAACTACTACGGGCCTGGGCTGTCGTAAATAGCAAAATAGATAAAATTGCCCCTTGAGCCTGAGTTTGAAGATCAAGCCCAAAAATGCTTCGAAAGGACAGAGATGCCTTAGGAAACACCTTGGTTACCTTTACCAGCAAAAATAATGGTTGCTTGCAGATAAATTCTTTATGCTTACCGGTAGAATCTTAGCTTGGCATGAGAGGCTTGTAGCATGGCAGCAAAGTTGCCATGAGTTTAGCACTGAAGAGAAAGTTATGAGTTCTTGGGGGAAAAAGAATGAATAGAGCACGAATTTACTGGGTCTTGCAGGTGAGAGAGGAAGCTTGCTCTCTGGATGTGGTTGTTTTAGGTAATGATGAAGTAGTTGGGTGCTAGGTAGTTTCCGACAACTTGACGAAAACTCTGTCAAGCTTTAGAAAAGTTTACCTAAAAGGAAAAATGGGAAGAGATGGAAGGATGAGCTCGAAATTGCAGATGTTTCAAAGGTGAGAGATAAAGCTTGCTCTCCATATGTGTGTTTTGATGATGGGTAGGAAATGCTTCTTTTTATAGGCACTGGAAGTTATCATTTTTCAAGAAACCCTAATGGTTTCTATCTAATTTAACCAAGTCTTTCCCTTCCTTTCTCCCCTCATCCCTTCAATCATCCTATTTTGGTGAAATTTCCTCTGCCCATTTGCACAAAATCATGGATTTTTGGGAGCTCAAGGCCTCTTTCCAGCAGCTGCCTCAGTGGAGAATCCCCATTTTCAACCATCTTTCTTCCTTCTTTTCTCCCATCTTCCAAGGCTAGGTCTGATGAGGGAAATAAATGGGCATGTACACTGGTTTGAAGGGTGTTTTGCTCAAGTATCCCTTGGTTTTTTGGATTTTTTGCTTGAAAGTTGTTCCCTCCCATGTGCTGGAGCTTCCCAGCAGCTTACGCACATGGATATTTTGGCTTTCATCGTGGCTTTTGTTTTCAGCTAGGTGCTGGAGATTTTGTAAATATTTTCTTGAGTCGCTTGGGCCTTCTAGGACAATAAGTTGGTTTATCAAGTGAATGGGTTAACTTCATCAATTGTTGGGCTATTTTGGTTGAGTTAATGGACTATTTTGGTTGAAATAATGGGCTATTTTGGTTCAAGTAATGGGCTATTTTTCTCTCTTTGTGCTCACCTACATATTTGGGCTTAAGAAATGGGCTTGAGTTCCGGGGCCCCTAAGCAACCCCGGGATTTCTCGGCCCATCAATGGGCCTCATGTCAACTTATTACCATCCATACCACAACCCACTCAAGCAAGCATCGGGCATCTTGAGTGGCTTCGGCCCACTTAAGCTTGTAGCGTGACGTGTTGCTTATTTGCTTGGCGTGGCATATGTGCAAGCGCATATGACGAACTTTCGCTTCCCCAAATCGGGTTTCTTCTCGGTAAGGTATCGCATTGGGCCAAGAATTTAATTGGGCCGAATCGTGGATTTTTTGGGCCTCAACAGAAATTCACATAATAAGCCTCCGGCCTTATATCCAACCCAAGTATGGGCGATAACAGAGCATATCTAAAGGAAGACTTCAGTTTACAACCGAAATGAAGTTCAACGGAAATTAAACAAATAAAAATGCCCAACGACAGTAATAGTTTAAGTCACGGGTGCACCTAGGTAAAACCCCAGGTTGCCTACATACCCCTTGGTGAGGGATCAAGCCATTAGTAGTTCTTTAATCAACAATCACAATTCAGATAATATTCAATTGTTTAAAGTAATGCCAACGATTTAATTTAGATTCATTACAACATCAAAATCGACAAGGAAACCACTAAACACTTTATTGGTTCCTTTCCTTTTATCAGTTCTTTTCCGCAACCATACCCTATCCAAGGTGTACGTTGCCGAACAACACCTTCCAAACTAATAAATCAGACATTCATAGCTGCTCGACCGAAAACAAATCCACAACACACACACACACACACACACACACACACATATATATTAATATACACACCTCACACCATCATCATGTATAAGGGGAAGAAAATCTAATCCGAGGATCGTTTGACTAGATCATATGGAGGAATCCTCAACAACCATGTGGCTAGGGACGAGCCGTCATCCGGGGGACTTGACTAACCCGCACGCACAGCAGAATCCTCAATACTCGTATGCCTGTGACAAGTCCTACGAACGCAGACTATCCCACTAAAGGTCTAGGGTAGCACCCCGTCAAGGGTGTCCGGGTTCTGACATATCCGAACAATATGCACAGTTTTCCAAGTTCCATCAATTCCAGAATCAGTAGCCAGGTACATGAGATGACGTGTCATCACCAAGATCCAAAATCCACTTTCATAAACTAGCATATATAATAAAAGATAATCTCCTCAAAATCTACTATCCAAATATTCAAAGGTTACCGAAACCCATATACATAATAATAGTAATGATAGAACGATAATAATAATAATAATAATATTAATGATGAAGAGCATCCTCGAAATTCCCATAATCACGTATAATATACTATTCAGCAAACCAGATTTTATAACCCTTATTATTCACTTTCCAAGACAACCCTTTGAAAACCCGTATCAATATCCAATGTACCTATGACCCATACACACATACATATATTTGAGTGTAAACATATAATCAACATTTAATTATATCCTTATTGACACCATACCCTTTTGTCAAGTCATAAGTGAATTATAATAACAATCATCCAAATAAAATGATAATAATAATAACAATAATAATGATATATAGACGGAGAGTCTCGTGTCACATGGTAAAGGCCGAAATCGAACTGATAGACCGCTTTCACAACCTCCTTAACCAAAATACTCGTTACCAGACAATCAGTTTCCAACCTATATCACTATATCAAAACAAGTCCAAATTTCCAACAATATGCCATAACCTAACCACCATTCAAAATCCTACGTATTTATCATTGGCAAATAACTTCAGTATTACTATCCGGTACAGTAAGACCACAATCAAAACATACACCCTAACCTATGACTCTGAGAAACTTAACGTGTGTACACAGCCTTGGCAAGGTCCCAAAGCCATTCTAGTACCTTCCCAAAAGATGAGAAGGTCTCAAAAGGCCCATGGTAAACAGTTGGTCAAACTTCTCGTTTTTGGTCAACCGAGCCCACGAGGCCCAAGACCTCCGATTTCTAATTCGAAAGTTTCTACGGGTTCAACAAGGTTTATTATTATACATGTCGTCCAAGTTTGGTCCGAATCGGACAGTCAGATTGCTAGCGATCGCACGATCGGACGGTCACCGTTTTACGCAAACTTTAAGTCATTGAATCAGAGCATCTGGGTCTCCGATTCATGATCTGCAAATTCCTACACGATCCTAGAGGTACCTAGATCAACATATTTGGAAATGGATTCGATCCAATGGTCCGAACATATCAAACCAGGATAACGTCTAATATATGTAAATCTGATCGATAGTCAAATGATAACCAAATTCAAATCTGAACATACCGTCGTGTTTGGGACGACATGGGGAATATTCTAGCTTACAAACCCAACTCTGACACCCCGCCAATGCACCGCCATGCGCTGCCACCGCTGGCCAATAATTATACCAACAGATCAAACACATCAAGGTGATTAAGTTTCATACATGCGTCGAAGATTAATTTGGTCATTAAAGCCCTCGAACGAATGGTTTTCTTGTCAGAAAACCTATAAATTTCTAGGTTTGGATTCAATAGTTTCGAAATGAAATCAAGTTGGATCTTCGAGAGAAATCATAGAGGGGAGGTAGGGGAGTGTTTTCGGTGTGATAACACGGCTGGGGGTGGCCGGAGTTGGCCCGAAAAACTATCGAGAGTCACAGCTTCGAAACAGCGGGTTTTGAGCCTCTATTTCTATTGATTTTCTAGTTTAATCCTTAGGAATCAAAGCTGGAAATTTATATGGATGTGAAGAGGAGAGAAAGACGACAAAAAAAATGGATCCAATTTCGTGGCCTGAGACGGCCGGAATCGTCCTCGGAAGGCCGCTGGGTTGTGGCGGTTGATAGAGGAGAGAGAGAGTTATCGTGAGGGAGAGAGAGAGAGAGAGAGAGAGAGAGAGAGAGAGAGAGAGAGAGAGAGAGAGAGAGAGAGAGAGAGAGAGAGAGAGAAGAAAATCTGATTTTTTAAAACCAATTTTGAAATATTTATGGTTGTGCCACTGCACTTCTGTTGATCATAACTTCTTCGTTACAACTCCAATTTGAGCCCACTATGTGTCTACGGACTCATATCGACGCGATCTACATCATGGTGCCATTTAATTCCCCAAAATACTACCTGGTTAAAAAGTAATCAAAATGACCCTATCTCCGAGGGAAAAATTATAATTTCCTATTTAAATAATTCAATTAATTTATATAAACTAAATAAATGATTAAACATTGGATCGGGTTGTTACATATGTAATTTCCAATTATATTGCGATGAAATCCACTAATCATTTGTGTGCAAGATTTTGCAGGAAATATTTTAAATAACATGACCCACATTATATATGCCTTGCAAGGGCTAATGATGATATGCATGCCTTGTGGAGGAGGCTACTAATGCAAAATATTGAGGGCGATGTGCTTAAGCCCATAAGGGAGTCACCTAGGGGGGTAACTCAACTTTTGTGATTGGCGATCCTATGAAGGAAGTTCAATGTGGTAGAAACAATCCATACTACGTGACTCATATAACACTCATAAAATTATAGAGATATCTTCGAGATATTCTGCTCATCCCTAAGGCAAAAATGATATTTTATGTGACGCCAGGAAGGGATTTATCCCTGAATAAGTTTCGAGGCGGGCAATCTCCCGCAGGGTGCAGGTCACATGTACTCTTGGAGAACTCACCTAAGTGAGAGACGTCGTGAGACTGCGACTGTGAGAATTGGGCTATTCTCTAGTAACTCTCATGAGAATCAAGATTAGTACATGGCCATAAATAGTGCTACCCTGCATACAAGTCTCAACCAATGCTATGTGTGTGATATGTTGAAGTTTGGTCAAATGTGTCGAATCAATACTTTGTATAATAAGGTTCCTCAAATGGAGACTATCATTACTAAGTAAAGGTTCAAGCCTATAAGGCACCTACACCTATTGCATAGTATTATGTCGCCCATATATAAATATATATTTTCACTATTTTTTGTTGTGGTAAAATTTTGAAAACCTTGTGGGGGATTGTTGGAATTTAAAGGTTTTAAAAATTTTATCGTTTTGATTTATTTAATTATTTTGGTTGTTTTATTTTGTTTATTGTGGGGGGTTATAAATATTTAATTTTCAGGTTTTATTTCTATATTGAATGCCTTAATTTTATAGTTTAATGTGGTGGAGGTTAAATGTTTTTGGATGCCTATAAAAGGCCAATCCTCCTTAACATTTGATATACTAATACAATACCATACTACCACAACCACCACTCCACCACTACAATTTGATTCTCTCCTCTTCTACATTTTATACTTTCTTTTTCTCTACTTATATTATTATTTTTGGGCAACAATTCTATGACTTGGAGACCTATATCCGACTGTGAACGTGCTCATAGTGGACCTTGAGTCTGTGTATTGGGGGTCGTATATTGGAGTCCTATAGACTGCCAGTATCTGCACGTAGGGAGGCTATAAAGGCTTTAGGACATCATCTTTGATGTGTTTCACCATACCAAGCTTACTTTCATAATTTTAATTTATTTTACTTTATTTACCTATTATTTGTTTATATAGTTTTACTTTACTTTAAAAGAATTTCCAATTTCTTTAATATATTATTTATATTATAAAGGATTTTGCTTTTGGCTTTTACGAAAAGAGAAAAACTATAATTTTTATACCATAAGGTATAAGGACTAAATTGGCCAAATTATTAAGACACATGAGCTATTTTATATTTAACCCTAGAACTAATGTTTTATTTTTTCATAAGCATCAATTTATAAATGGTTGATGATGGAGGTGGTGGCGATAACGTCAGGTGTGATATGAACTTGTAGGCGGCCATCGTAGTGGGGGAACTTGTAAGAGAATGTAGTGCATGCTCATTATTTCTTTCACAACCGCACTTTCTAATATATGTCTCCTTGGCTTGCTTCCTCAAATTTCCAAGCTTTCTAAGCCATGTAGCGTGTGGCTTGTCACCTTGAATTGATTTTTTTTCTTTATGTATGTTTCTTAAAAGGCGATTATTACTTATTTGTGCTTAATCCTTATGATCTAATCAAAGACTAGATGCTTTACCCCCTTGACATCTTAAAAACTTACCGTCAACTCTAGACAAAAGACCAATCGTGTATATCCCCGACTCAGAGAGACTGTAATGAGGGGTTTATAACGTATAAAATAGGCCGAGTTGCATTGGCCGAAGCCCAAATGGGTTGGGCTTAGGCCATTGGACATTTTCTATCTTCGAGTGGTTTATAGTCCAACCCAATCGATATTAGACTGGGTTTTGGGCTTAGAGAGTTTGAATTTGGGCTTTGAGCTCAAAGTTTCTTTTACCTTTCACTATACTAAAAATGATGGTATAAATGATTGTAATACTAAAATAATAAGAAATAAGCATAATATAAGTGAATATCAGTGGGGGATAAACTAAACCTTAATTTACTTTAATTGTGATTCTGTGAATAAGAACTACAAAAGCATAATATATGTGAATATCAGTGGGGGATAAAGTTGGTTGATGTAGTCTTTTTATACATCTTCCTTTATTAGCTTTAGAAATTTCTGATTAATAAAAATATTGTAAAAAAAAAAGTGTAAAAAATTATGGTTGTTTGTTTTTTTTTAAAATTTTATATATAGAAGCGGTATTGAGAGAGGGAGAATCGAACTTAGGTAGAACCTCGGACAAATATCACTAGACTAAGGGCCGGTTTGACATTGTTGTGCTGTGAAAATAATCACTGTCAGATTTGCTGTGAGAGAAATCAGCTGTGAGAGAAAGCATTTTGGCGTTTGGTAAACTTTTTGTTAAAAGTATTGTTGGTATTAATTCCCACATAATCAGAAAATGATTGCCGCATAATCATTAAATCCAGCGCTTCTTTGAAACTGATTCCTGCATAATCAGAAAATGAAAGCACCTCATTAGCTGCTTTCCCTTATAGCTTTCTCTCACAACAATTTTTAACAATAAGTGATTTTCTCATAGTTTACCAAACGGGCTGTGATTCTAAATTTTTTTTAAAAATCACTTATCACCCCAAATAAGCAATGCCAAGCTGGTACTAAAGGCTAGTTAGAGTTCTAATTTGTTATATTGGGAAGCCTTAATTTTTTCGAACCATGTAAAATTAATATCTCGAAAGTCTTCTTTTATTTTTATTTTTTAATTATTATTCGGGAAATCCAGCTATGACCAATTTATTTTTAATATTTGCACTACTAATAAAAATTCAATAATTAATTTTCATTTATATATTAAAAACAGAACATAACTAGATTGGGATGGCCATTCTTGGTCCTTATTTTTGAGCGAATTAGTCCTTGAATTTACACTCGATTTCCATTTTGGTCCTCAAACTCTCTCTTTCATATCAACTTGGTCCTACCTTTACACTTTTCGTAAGTTTTAAGAGGTAATTAGTGACCAAATTGACAATTTTACCTCTAAAGTTAACGGAATTTGACAATGAGACCAATTTGACACATGTGAAAGAGGTGAAAGGCCACTTAAGTGAACAAATTACCTGAATGACCAAAATGAAAGTCAAGTATACGTTAGAGGTCCATTACTTGAAAAAAAAAAAAAACTTCATTTAATAATGGATGTCTAATCAATAACCCAATCTATGTGACAACCACCCATTAAAATCTTGGAGTACATAATTAAATGAATGGTCAATGATGATGGGTTTGAAGCTCTAAAATTCCTGGGAAAGTAACTGAAATTATGTAAGTAAAAGCCAAAGAGGATGAGGATATGTGTGAGAGTGATAGGCCAACAAGGAAACTCTCACCTTTATGTTGCATGAAATGAGATGAGATGATAAAGCTCTCAATTCCATGTGAGGCTGTTGCTTCATTCTGCCACTTTAATAAGTGGGTCTTGAATCTATAAAGTAGTCACCACCAGACTATTTGTGTCTCAACAACACAAAATTGGAAAATGCTTTTCCTTATTGACCTCCGTTGTCTTCCTGTTCCCGGTGTCAGAGTTTGTTGAACCACGGCCCACAATTGTTCCTAAATTATTATAACTAATATTTGGCGTTATTCATGTGTGTATTTTATTATTATTTCTAAATGAAAGTAGATCATATAATTATAGCTATTATATAAGAGTTATGGTATGGCCACATCACAAAGTGACAAGACAATCGAAGCCAAAGCTTACCAGACTTGGAAAGCGAAAGCTAACATTCCAGTCTGTGCCTGTGGTGTGGCTATGTCATGTGTGTCTCTGCATTGTCCACCTTTAATTTTAGTGTTTCATATTTCAAATTGAATTTTAGTATTTCATATTTCTCTCACTCACACTCACAGTGAAATAAAGCTTCTCTTCCCTGCAAGAATCTTTCTTTTTCTTTTGCTTTCATCAGTTCCGGTATAACCATGGCTTCCCTTTGAGTTTAGCTTTCCAAAATATTCCAGAAGATCAAAAAATAAACAGAGAGAGAGAGAGAGACAGAGAGAGAGAGGAAAAAACATAGTGAAGAAAATTAAAACGTCTGTCTGTTGCGGTTTGCATCCCAAGCTTCTTTGAACCCGTGTCACTAGATTGTCTTGTTGTGGTGCGCAGTGAAAAAGCTGGCTTCTGGAGAAGAAACCCATCTCATGTGTCAGCCAGTAAGATTTGCGGGCACCTTGGAAACTGATTGTTGAATGAGTGGTCAAGAAAAATTTGGGATTTTGTGAAGCAGGTATGCATGTTTTCTTTTTAAAAAATTTGTTTAAATTTATAATATTTTTTGTCGGGTTGGGTTTAAATTTTGTTGCAGTTTGATATATGAGAGTAGGAATGTGCTTATTAATCTGAGTTGGGTTTGTGTTTGTGGGCTTTCAAAGTTTTCCCTTCTTTCGTTTGAGGGGATTTCATTTCTGTGCTTTTGGGGCAGTTGTGAATATTTACTTGGTTTGAAAGTCACCATCAATTGATTAGTTAGTCTTAACCAACTATTGTCACAGGGGTTTAGCAGAAGCTTGTGGATTTGTAATTGTCTGCAACTGTCATTTCATTTTTTGTGAAAGGAAAAGAAAAAGGAAATATCCAGAAGATTTTATCAATTTATCTGAGTTTTATTTTATCTCAAGCTCCTGGACTGGTATATCGGAACTCTGAAGTCAAATTCATTTGTTTATTCAATCCATTGAGGTGAGATGGCCTCTGATTTTGTTGAGAGAAAATCTTTGATACTGTCAACTTACTTTTGTCTCTGGGTTTTTTTGTTATTTATGTGTCCTTGTTCTGACTGAAATTCTTATATTTTGAGTATATATGTGCATACATATCTATACATAGTAACATGTTCAATATGTTTGTATGCCAACATAATATGAGTTCAGGAGTTCTGTATGTGGTTTGGGAAGCTGGATGCCGCTACTTTCAACAATGGGGTCTCGTAGTCCTTGGAAAGCCTATATCTTATGAGCTTGGCCCCTGCAGCCGATTCTGCTGAGACTGCTATGGCAAAAGTATCTCTGTGTTCTATGCCTTTGGTTCTTGCTATCATTCTCTTGTCAGCTACTCATTCCGAACAACATCAATCCTCCCAAGCTCAGACCCTTTTGAGAATTGTACGATTTTTAAACTTTCCAACTGTTTTGAACAGCTGGAATAACTACAAAGATTTGTGCAACTTTGAAGCAAATTCTTCTTTGGCTGTCGTATGCTATGAAGAAAACATAACCCAGCTGCATATAATCGGTGAAAAGGATGCTCCTTTGTTGCCTCGGAACTTTTCAATTGATTCCTTCATAACAACTCTTGTTAAACTTCCGAGCTTGAAAGTCCTCACATTGGTTTCTCTTGGCTTATGGGGCCCCTTGCCCGGTAAAATCGCACGCTTGTCATCACTGGAAATACTTAATCTGACTTCAAATTTCCTGTATGGCGCCATCCCTCTGGAGCTTTCATCTCTAACAACCCTCCAGACGCTTATTCTTGATGATAACATGTTTTCTGGACCGCTTCCGGATTTGCTGAGTTCACTTCCAGTTTTGGCTGTTTTGAGTTTGAAGAAGAATTTGTTCAATTCATCTTTGCCCATTTCCTTGAGTGATTTGGAAAATCTTAGAGTGCTCGGGCTTTCACATAACCACTTCTATGGGGAAGTGCCTGATTTTAGCCGTTTAACAAACCTTCAAGTTCTTGAATTGGAAAATAATGATTTTGGACCTCAGTTTCCCAAACTTGGAAAAAAGTTGGTCACCCTTGTACTGAGCAAGAACAAATTTAGGTCTGCCATCCCTGCTGAAATCAGCTCCTATTATCAGCTAGAACGGCTAGACGTTTCTTCCAATATGTTTGTGGGGCCATTTCCAGCATCACTGTTATCTCTACCTTCAATGACTTATCTTAATTTTTCAGGAAACAAATTCACGGGAATGCTTTTTGAAAATATGTCTTGCAATGCTGAACTTAAAGCTGTGGACTTGTCCTCAAATCTTTTGACCGGAAGCTTACCTAAATGTCTTCTGTCAGATTCTAAGGACAGGGTTGTTCTGTATGCTAGGAATTGTTTAGATACTAGAAATCAAAATCAACATCCATTTCCATTTTGCCGTAATGAAGCATTGGCTGTTGGAATAATACCTGAGAGAAGCAAGCAAAAACAAGCTTCGAAAGCAGCGCTTGCCTTAGGTTTAATTGGAGCGATTTGTGGAGGGGTTGTGCTTGTTGGCCTAATTTACTTCATACATAGAAGAATGAATACCAACAAGACAATGAAGAAATCTCCACCAAGATCAATAACAGAGAACGCATCAAGTGGATATACCTCAAAGTTACTATCAGATGCGAGTGAGTTCTCATACATCTTTCTCTCCATCTCTCTCTCTCTCTCTCTCTCTCTCTCTCTCTCTCTCTCTCTCACACACACACACACACACACACACACACACACAAAAATTTGATGAATCTTTTATTTTAAAGCATTAGCAACTTGTTCTCAGGCATATGATTCTTTCTAGCTTAGCTATATCAAACAAAGATATGATTATAGATGAAGTTGGAAGGGCTGTAATGGCAAAAAAAAAAAAAAAAAACTCTTTAATTAATGTGAGCCGCAAAGAAGCACAAATCCTGGATGCTGATTGGCAATATCTTCCAATGTATTCAAAATGTCTAATAATATGATATTTTGCTTTCACCTAAAGGATATGTATCTCAAACAATGAAGATGGGAGCGCTTGGCCTTCCAGGTTATCGAACCTTTTCATTCGAGGAACTTGAGGAGGCTACACAAAATTTTGATACATGTACTTTCATGGGTGAAGGCTCACACGGACAGGTATATAACATAAACATGTTACTTTCTTGTTGAAGCAGTATGTGGTATTGTTGAGTTTTTGTTGATGCTTTTGAATGCAGTTTGGTGTGATTAACTATTAATCACATCCTAGAAATTCTTCCCAGCTTAAATAATTGGTCGTTACCGTGCTATTGTTCAATTTTTTGTATCAACTGAGGATAGCTTATTTTGATTTTAGGAAGCATTGATTAGTTACATCATGCTTTCCTTCATAGTATACCAGTGCTTGAAAGGGTGAACTTCTTTTACGCACATCTTTTCTTTATTGTTTTCATTGTCATGTGATCTAAGACCCGGTATTTCAATGGAGCTGAATGTATGATGACATGCACTTGTGCTACCATTGTGCACTACTTGGACAAACTATAGATTTCTTGAATAGAAAAAAAAAAAAATGCTGTTGATATTCTATTAGCATCGATAGATCATAAATTCATGTTTTCGTCCCTCATGATCTCAGATGTACAGAGGCCAGTTAAAGGATGGTTCTTTTGTTGCCATCAGATGCTTAAAAATAAAAGGAAGTCACAGCACGCAAAATTTCATGCACCATATAGAGCTAATTATGAAACTGAGACATCGCCACTTGGTCAGTGCTCTTGGACACTGCTTTGAGTGTTACTTGGATGATTCTAGTGTCAGCAGAATATTTCTTGTTTTCGAATATGTACCGAATGGCACACTAAGAAGCTGGATCTCTGGTAATTCAATGCAATCTTTCATTCAGTTTCTCAGGATAGAGGATACAGGAGTTGCACTACTTTTAATACTTCATTGATATAAATAAGTCTACATATCTTACAGACCAATTTTTTGAAGGCAATACTTCAGGCACTGATTTATCTGATTTGCTACATAAGCCAATGGTTCACTTCTGTCAAATTCTTTTCCAAAAGCACTACACTGTAGGGACAACTAACCCACACTTGTTTCCTCCATCCTGAACCTTTTCCTTTCAATTCATACATTTATGTGATATTCTTCTTCTTCTTTTTTTGTTTTTATTTTTTATTTTTTATAATTTGGAAGAGGGACGTCGCAGACGATCACTTACGTGGACACAACGTATAGCAGCTGCAATAGGCATAGGAAAGGGCATTCAGTTTTTGCACACAGGGATCATTCCTGGTATATATTCAAATAATCTTAAAATAACAGACATTTTACTGGATCAGAATCTTGTTGCAAAAATTAGCAGTTACAACCTTCCTATATTAGAAGAAAGTATGGAACAGGTAAGAAGAAAGTTTTAGTTAATTGGGTTGTCAATTTGATTTATTGAAGCAACCATTATGAATTGGTTTTCAGCTCTGCTCATCCTTGTAGGGTGGTCAAGGAGTTTCTTCAGGTGGATCCTTAACTTCCAGTGGCGGTTCAAGGTTTGCAATGAAAATTTGAAATGTCTTAAGTAACATACTAGAATAGCGAAACCCTTGAAAGAAGATCTTCAAGCCAAATAAAACTTCTTCGAGTAGGCAATCTGCAAACATAATAGGTCAAGAGGTTAATGACTTGTACATGACAGACAAATTTTATTACTTTTGATGATTATCTTAGTCCTTGTGCTTGTTGACACCTTGTCACCTCTTGCCACCTTCACGGAGAGGTCCTGAGCTACATCTAGTTATTATCACCTAAAGTACACCTACTTATCATATGTAGATTATTCCGTTTAATGCATGCAGTTACCTGTAAACTATAACCATTGTGCTATGTTGCTTGACAGGATGAAGCACGACGACAGGACCGATGTTCACAACTTTGGAGTAATATTGCTGGAAATGATCAAAGGCAGACCAGTGAAGTCTGAGACTCAAGTGGAAGTTTTAGAAGATCAGGTAAAAGCACTCTGCTTTTTGTTATATTTTCTTCAAGCACTCTGTTGTCACTGAAATCAACAAAAGACATGGTTGTATCAGTTCTAGACGTTTATCACTTTAAAATTTACCCTATCCTATGACATGGACCTGAACATCATTTAGTGAACCAATTTAGTTAACATATTAGCGGTGTTAGCAGCAATATTGATACGAACCTTGGACAGAAATATATATAATGTTCTCACAAAGCTTATGACACCACCCCTACTATGTAATTTGACCTTTCATGGAAGACTTAATACATGGCTAATTTCAACTGCAGCTGAACACTAGCTTAACCAATCCCTTCAACCAGAGCATTTGGATTGTAAGACAGACTTTCAACAAATCAATCCACCATTGAGGTAATAAGAATAACCAGGAACTTCCTATCAAGATTCAAAATCCCCAACATAGTCTCCTCACATCAATCACCTTCCCTACTAGATCTCTTTCCCCTGAGTTACTTACACTATGGTCTTACCAGGCCTTTGATTAAACTTAGAATCAGACTTCATTACAAGGCCTTCAGGATAGAAAGAACTGCTTGGTTACTTATCAACTGTCAATATGATCTTCCTAACATCAATTATATTTAAAATAAAATAAAAACTCATGATGACAGCAAAGATACCATCAGAGTTTTGGTTTGGTCTTCTTGGTAGATCTAAACCTCTATGCTTAGGAGATTGGTTTCGGACTAATTACAACTGAGAATTCAAATTTTTATGGAAAATAATTGTTATTTTTCCCTTTCCTAGAAATCGGTATTTGGTGTATTTAAAGAACAGAAAATGTTCCTGCCCTGCATTATGAATTAGGGGGGCTTGGGAAAGTTATAACACCTAATCAATTTACATACATTCATTAACTCCATGCAGCTAGAAGTGGCCCTTACAGCTGATGAAGCAGCTCGAAGAAGCATGGTTGATCCACTAGTTAGGCAGACATGCTTGGATCAGTCCTTGAAGACGCTGATGGAAATTTGTGTGAGATGTCTGTGTAAGGATCCAGCAGATAGACCTTCTATTGAGGATGTTCTGTGGAACTTGCAGTATGCTGAACAAGTTCAGGATGCATGGCAGGGAGGAGAATCCCAGAGCAGTGAGGGCTCTCCAGTTTCACCTTCAATTCCTTCACGCCTCACCTATTAGCGGTGAGTTGCAGGTTCCTTAGCCATATATATATTTCCGTCTGCAGATAGACATTAGTTACGGATTTGTGCAGAGGGAATGGCACTAGTAAAATAAAAGAAGATTCTGTCAACAGGAGTCTTTTTGTTATGCTAGCTGCTTCATCTCCATCCTGCCTAATGCCCCAATCATGTTGCCTAAAAGCTTTCCATTTCCTTTGTGATCCTTGAGAATCCACGCCATAGCTAGCTACACAAAGACAATTGATGGTTGTAGAGCACATCCTTCACATTGCTCATATTAAGGGAGTGTAAACGATGACTTTATAGGTTACTGAACCCATCAATTGAGATTTATTGGTTTCCAAATCCAACAGAAAAGGAATGTAAAGAATCACTTTAATTTTGACCGTCTATATATACATATTGTCACATTATTCTTAATTAATTAATTAATGTTTACATATGAGTTGAAATCTATGTAGATCAGCAGATAGCTAGAACTTTCCATTATTGAAAAGGACTCCCAGATGTTTTCTGTAATACAGTGTGGGAGCAATTTTCATCCCACGGGAATATTTGTCTAGATTCTGTCTTCCTCTTCGTTGTCTCTTTCTCCCTGTAAAATAAATCGGAATAAGAGGACCACACCCGGGGTGTTGTTCAAAGGCCCTCCAATGCCTAAGCTAGTTCAAGTGTTTGTAGGAAAACAATAGTTAACTAAAAGGGTGTGAAAATATATGTACGGTATGAACCGGGTGGCCGGAGTCGTGTGTGGTAGCTGGAGCCTTGTGTGAGAGGGAGAAAGAGTTATGGTGGCTAGGGTTTTGGGGATAAAATTTCTGCAGTATTTTGAGACAAAAGTTTAGACGGAGGTTTAGAATTACCTCAAGCTTTGGTGTAGTCATGTATTTATAGGAGCCTCGGAGGCTAGGGTTTCGAAAGAATAATTCCACAAATGGAAATGAATTATTCTTCCCCAATTTGGAGAGATTGACGTAATTGAGGATTTGATTTAAGTGCAATCCCTGATTAGGGTAAGAATAAAATAATTGCCAATTAAATCAAATAACCCCCAATTATGCCAAATAATCCCTAAATGGAAGGAAATATTTGACTTAGGGTTTGGCTAAAATTCGGTTCCCACAAATGCCCCACATCTTCTGCATGGCGTGTGGCGGCATGTAGGAGATGTGGATTGACTGTTGGATTGGGCTTCCTTCTTGGATTTGGGCTCTTGCTCGGAAGAGGTTTTTGACTTGCCAGTTTTTTGAATACCCAGTTGGAATGGGCTTGAGATTTCTTCTTGACCTAGGATGGTCAACCTGTATAAATGCAAGGCTTCTCTTCACTCATCTTCACATCGCAAACTTAACTTCTCTACTTTCTAGCTTGAGAGAGATCTCAGAGAATTTGCACTGCTTGTCGAAGAGAGGAGCTGTCGTGTATCCCAAGGTAAGTCAAGCATGTATATTTTTTCTTTGTCTTCTCTTTTTTGTGGTGAGAATCAATTGGGTGGGACCATGCTGGTTGTTGTCGTAATGGCGGCCGAAGACGGTTGGAGCGGTAGTGGCTGCTGAGCGAGTATAGGGAGGAAGTTGTTGGTCTACCCCCTGCCTAGGATGTTGAGAGATGGAAGCAAAATGGTCCAGATTCTGATGATCTGCCGGCTGGGTAGGAGGAGTATTCTGTCGGACCCCCCCAAAAAAGGAAGGTTGATGTCAAGTCTTCAAGATATGAAGCTGCGACTTCGCAGGTGAAAGATGTATCACCATTGAGGAAGAAGCCAATGATCCCTTCTGTTGAGAAGACTCAAGTATGAGCTGTTCCCCCGTCATCAGCTAGGGTTAAACATCTCGTTGGTGCAGATAGCAAGAAGACTGGTAGCATGCACAATATTCGGGATATTCCACTCAAGCCTCATGCAGACAAGCTTGGAGACCATGATTTGCTCCCTGAAGTAGTCCGTGCGCGATCTAGTTCAGTTGCTGGGAGGCAAAGAGATGCAGATATTCTTCTTCGAAGTTCGGGTCGTCTGCACCAGTCAAAGGATGAAGGTTGAACTAGGAGGTTTGCTCATCTATCCAACCATCATGATCTAGCTGTTGAGTCACGAGCAGTCAATAGTGAAGTTGATTCAGCGTTGTTGACTCATTTGGAGGTAAGGATGGCGACGGCCAAGAAGACGAGATAGTCATCTGTCCGGGCGAAAGGCTTTTTTGCAACGTCAACGGCTAATCCTAAGATGGACAAGTCTAGCTCTGCAGGGGATGCAGGTGTGTCTGATATGCTCAAGACTAACTTTCTGTCAAGTTCATCCACTTGTGCTAAGCTGGTTGATCAAATTCATCAAGATGGAGATCTTGGTACTTTCTCAAGTCTTTTCTTGGAAAAATAAGGGGAAACAATATTTCATCTGCTTCAAAAAGGAGTAGTTTTTGCTATTGAAACTATCCGGAACTAATCTGTCACCCCTTCTTCTTAGTCGAAAAGATGCATACTTTCGTCTTGAGCGCAAGAATACTGACATCTCTCTTAGCTATGACAAACTCTTTGCTAGATTTCATGCTTATCACAAGTCTATTGAAGAATCCAAGTTCGAAGCTACTATGGATGCGTACAAGCCAGGTTGTTTGGACTGCAAAAATGGGCATGCTCTCTTCTATGCCACTGGAGATGGAGACATCGAGGAGCTTTGCCCTGACTTGCTTCCTGTTCAAAGTGAGCAGGTCAATGCTGCCAACATGGAATGAGCTGAAGAACAAGCGGCCGAAGAGGCGGTAACTGAAGAGGGTGAAGCAGAAAAGGATGCGGCTGATGAGTCGGCAGATGTCGTTGATCAGGCGGATGCCAAAGAAGCTGTAGATCAGGATCTCCTCCCGGCGTCCTAGAGTAGATAAAGACTCCTCTATTTCTTTTCAGTTTTTTGTAGTCTGCTTTTTTGTTTAGAATAATTGGTCTTAATTAACCATCTTCTTTTTATTGAACTCGGCCGGTTGGTCACTTTTCTATGGAAATTTTAGTTGCTTTTTCAAACTTCAATTTACATAGTGTCTTGTGAACTGCTTAAGTGTTTCTGGGTTGTTGCATGTTTGGCCTGCGTCTGAAGACGTGTCAATGAAAGTGACCCGTTTGGCTTACATTTGGAGACATGTCGATGAGTGTGGCTTGTTTGGCCTACATCTGGAGACGTATTGATGTGTGTGGCCCGTTTGGCCTACGTCCGAAGACGTGCCATGAGTGTGGCTCGTTTGACCTAAGTCCGGAGACGTGTCAATGAGTGTGGCCCGTTTGGCATATGTTCGGAGATGTGCCAATGAGAGTGGCTCTTTTAGCTTATGTCCGGAGACGTGTCGAAGAGTGTGACCCATTTGGCCGACGTACGGAGACCTGTCGATGAGAGTGGCTCGTTTGGCCTACGTCAGGAGGCGTGCCGATGAGAGTGGCTCGTTTGGCCTACGTCAAGAGACGTGTCGATGAGAGTGACCCGTTTGGCATTCTCCTGGAGACTTGTCGATGAGAGTGGACTGTTTGGCCAATGTCCGAAGACGTGTCGATGAGAGTGGTCGGTTTGGCCGACGTTCGGAGACGTGTGGATGAGAATGGCTCCTTTGGCCTACGTCTTGAGACGTGTCGATTGCTCTCGTGAACACTTCATTGGAAAGAAAAGCTTGAACTTGGATCAATGTTTGTGTGACTACATTACTTTATTGAACAAAAGAGATGAGTTGAATGGGTAAACATCAAAAGTAATTCGTCTTCAATGGAGGTGAGGGAGGCCTGGCCGCCTGCTTGGTTGGCTGATCTTCCTGCTTGGTAGACTTCTTCTCGCGATTTGATCGTCATCCCAGAGCGCATAGCATTTTGCGGTCGCGAAGACCTCTGCCAGAGTCTGGCTGGGAGTGATAGTAAGCTAGTGGTATAAGTCGTGCTCAGCTAGAAGACCTTTCTTGAAAGCAGAGGATGCGATTTGGTCATCGCACCCTACAATGTTGGCATTTTCTGCTTTGAATCTCTTGATATAATCTCGAAGGGATTCATCGGACTTACGTAGGTTGAACATGTGGCTAGGATTCTTCTTGATCGTCCGATAAGAAGTGTATTCCAAGGTGAAAATATAAGCAACATGGTTCGTATTGCCAATAAGCTGACCTACTTTGCCTACTCCTTTCCGATCCTCTCCCTTCTACAAAACAATCCTAGATTCAGGTTACTCTACTGCACTCCAAGTGAAGTTATCTTGTATTGTCAATTTTCCTGATTCGTATGTCATTAGTGCAATTGTTCAATAGGGAAATCAAGTATTACAACTTTTAATTAAGGAAATACTAGGGGGAAGGAAATTAATGGGTTGCAAGATTGCATGTAAATGTAAAGAGTTTTTTTGATCAAGAATGTAAGTGTAAATTGTAACCATCTTTTCCAACAAAAGAAGAAAAAAAAAGTTCTGAGTTGTAACAATATACTTATGCTTTATCTTAATTTCAGTGTTAATACAGGTAAAGAGGTATGCATGACATGACAGGTAACACACCCACCCACACCCATGCAGTTTGAGGTTTTATGCATCCCACACGCGGCGGGCAATATAAATCTTGTGCCTTTCCCTCCATCATTACAACCTTCAACAACTTCCCTACCCCTTGCTTTTGCACGTCCCCTCACACTCCATGCAGTAGACTCATTTCACTCACTCACTCAATATTCCCCAACTTCACCAACCATAACGTCTCTCTCTCTCTCTCTCTCTCTCTCTCTCTCTCTCAAACAAAGAAACAAAGAAACAAAGAAAGAGAGGCTTAGCACATTGAGCTTGCCAACTATTTCACGAGACTAACGTGCACTACTGCTAAAATTAATAAAGTCTCTAATATTAATCAAAACACTTTCCCTTCCTATAGGCTATAGCTATAGCTATATAGCTAGCTAGACAGCCAGCAACTTGTTATTTTAATCCTTCCATTTCCATTCGCTCTTGATGGCTGATCAGCCACTACAAGGAGATCATTGCACGTTGTAAAAATTAATATATGATTAGACGTTAAGCAATTAAAAGTCTAGTTCTAGGAGGTCACTTTGCGCTGCAAGGAAGGCTACATGGGTTAGATCAACCACCAGATCAACCCACCAGATCAACCACCAGATAAGCTCTTGAATCTTTTCCAATCGTGAACCATAACCATCAGATCAACCACCTTAGAGCTTCTCCAGCGGCACAGCCCAGCCCGAGGCTAGGGGAGGAAAAAAAAAAAAAGGTGTTCCAGCGGACAGCCCAGGCCCGAGGGCAAGGTGGGACCCAGCAACCTGGGCTGGCCCGAGGGCAAGGTTGGCCCGAGCTCCAACCCTCGTTTTGGTGCTACAGTATCGCTACAGTATAGCTACAGTGCCGCTACAGTACCGCAGTGCTACAGTGATGCTACAGTGTCTGGCGCTACAGTACCACTAAAAGTCCACGTGTCGCACTCTGAGCTCTCCGATCAGATTTTTTTCTCCAATCCAACGGCAGCCAATTTTTGTGCAATAAAAAAATGAAAACAAATTGAATTTTTTTAAAAAAAAATACCAAAAAAATACTCTTTTTTTTCTATAAATACCAAAAAATTTTCCGATTGAGATATGAATTTTATAATAAATATTGATATGTACGAACCCAAAAATATTATCTGAAAATATTACCCAAATTAATTATTTTCATTAAAAAATAGGAGGAAAAAACAAAAAAATGAATAGTAATTGCCATGGCTAAGGGCAACGGGTGGAGACACAATTTACTATTTGCAAGGGCAGCCACTATTCACGTGAATAGTGCTTGCCCTAGCTCCACCCTTGCCATGGCTAAGGGCAAATGGGTGGAGTTGCTCTTAGCACCTATATAGTCTGGCAGAGTTATAAAGCAAGTTTAGCTGGAGTCTAGTCAAGCCTTAACCTAAATCGTTGCTCATATGATTCATATTTTACTATACAGGGTGGATTAAGGTGAAATTTATTTGCTTGACTAGATCTTAAATTTTGGTTATGTTTTTGTTTATTTAATAAATATGAACGGAGTGGGATTTGTCTAAAACTGGAATCGATTTTTGATATGTTTTTTTGAGGTCCTTTCCAATTGAGGGGGGAAATAGTACTAAACTCACACATATTACACGAATGCTAGGATTCAAACCCAGAACCTTGCATGAGGGAGTAAATATTCCAAGCCACTATACTAGTGAGTCCTTTGTGCATGTCTTTTGTCCTAATCAAATCGACAAACTGTGCTCAAATTGTATAGCGGAAGATCTTTAGAAATTAAAGCATAATATTGATTTTATACATTGTGCATTTTGAATGAGGTGTGCGTGCGGCTTTCTCAATAGCACCCATATATAAACATGTATACAAAGTTAAGAAAACTATTTCCTAGTCTTAAGAAAATCTACGCTTTTGGATTTGGAGGAGGAAGCAGCCATTTGGAACCCTGAATATAGCTCAAGCTGAGGAAAGGTTTGATTTGTTCCTCATTCAGCTGTTTGGTGTATTTTACTCTCCCAACCATACTTGAAGCTGGACCCGAACACTTGTATTCTCCATAGAACACGGTTCTGAATACAACAACAAATACGAAAAAAATTGAAACTATTAATTAACTATCAAAACCATTAAATTATATGAAAATGCTTAATTAATTAGTGTGTTTTAATTTGCTTACCTGTCACGTTTGGGGCGGTTCTTGTTGTTCCAGTCGGCTGGGGTGATGACCTCAGACATGCTGGTGTAGGCAAAGACCACCCTGGGACTAGTCCTCCAAGCCCTGCCCAAATACGTGCCATTTCCAGTCCCAGTTATGTTGCAGTGGACAAATGAGTATCCAGTATCTTCTGAAGCTGAGTTCCTTGCTTGTGCTATTATCACTGTCATTTCATTATTCCCCAGCACATGTAACTCAGTATTTTGCACCCATTAATTAACTACCCATCAAAACAATGACATAATACATAGACAACAAACAGCTGAGTTATAATGAAGAGTTAGTCGTATACATAACGTTTCTCACACAACATGTACGTGAAATTCACTATTATAAGAAGAGACTCGCATTTAGCAATATGATTTGTAAAACATGTAAGGAGAGTTAACAAAAGTTCCTTGATAAGTTTTCCTTTTATTTAGGAATTATAGGGAGAGTTTGGGTGGCATTACCAAATAGAGAGACTTTCCACTTCCAAAGATGAAATCCACAGTGCCTTCAATAAAGCAGTCCTGGAAAAAATGATTGCCCTTGTCATCACAAAGTGTGTCTTGGAAACCAATCAGCCTGCAATTGAACAAGGCTGACTTGTTCCCCGACACTCTCAATGCCAATGCCTGTTCTCCCACTCTTTTCCCATCTGGCTTTGGCGAAGAGTTCTTCTCACAACCACAAATCAACATAAATTATAAGGGAAACAAAAATATTAAAGAAAGTTAATTAAGAATTATTGTGTGTGATGATAATATCACGTAACATGAAATATTTCTTGCAAATGTGAGACATTTACGTACCTTAATAATTAGGTTAGCTGCCACAAAGTAGTCGGATTCGGCAATCACTGTGGCACTGTCCACAGTTCCATACTTTTGGGCTGTGCCAGCAAAGGTCAAAGTTGGTATATTTGTTGGAGAGCCATAAAATGTAACAAATGATTTATTCCGTGGAATTGTGATTTTCTCATTGTACTCTCCCCCTCCAATGTACACAATGACACGTTTGGTGTTGTCGACCGGAATGCTATTAACAGCGCCAGTGATGGTCTTGAATTCTCCACTTCTATCTTTCATAACCTTGACGACGGTTTGACCAACCTCAGCCGTTACAAGGGCAGGGTCAAGCGTGCCCTGCCGTTCTTTGTATGGATTGACATTGTTATTGAACCACGTGTTGACTTGGGGGTGGTCAGCTAGTACCAGTGATAATACCTGTAGGATATCTATATATGCCTAGAGAAGGTTAAACAAGCTAATTCAAATTTTTTGCAATAAATAATGATCAACCTTTGAAGCAGGATTGATATTAGTTATCAATCCTGAGATGTGCAAAGCTTAAAATAAAAGAACACGCAGAGAATTATTTTACGTGGTAAAACCCCACCTCTAGGGAAAATCCACGGGACTCCTCAGTCCAACTCAAATCCACTATAGAACGATGATTACAAGAAGTACTCACACACTTATCCTAGACTCATTCTAGATAATGTTTACCGACTTCTTCGTAACTTAACTCTGTCACGGGATGATCTTCGACACTCCTTATGTTGAACGCAATACTGGCCACGATTGCTTCAAGCTCGCTAGAGGAAAACCGCCACCACGGTCTTGGTGCACTCAACCGTATGAGTCACCGACATGCATATGAATGCAATATGAATGATTAAAGTGTTTAATAAATCACCAAGTAAACATGGAACACTTGATGATTTATCTCAAATATGTGCACAACAGCTTTTGCTTAAGAATTCTATGAAACCAACACAAATAACAAAAGCTTTTTTGTATGAAAATCAAGACCCACGTTTTATTCAAAGCAGGTTATCTCTAGTGAGAGAGAAACCCAATAGTCCAACAATTCTATTTAAATGTGATTCTCAAACTTGGTCCCATATGGACTCAAGTCAATCACGTCAAAACACAAGCCACACTACTGTGGCATTATGAATAATAACTTTGATTCAATATCAACTTCCTGTAAGGACGCTAAACATGAGACTACAAATAGTATCAATCATGAATATCAATTTTGATCAAGTATGGACTCTAAATGACGATGCCAAACAACCAATCTTTGTGGGAGAAACAATATCTCCTAAAACAAACTAATTAGACCAATCAAGTAGAAATAATCTCAAGAGATAAAATCTAATCCTATTAAAAATAAGATTAAGATAAAAATACTTTGAGTGAAAATAACTCCAATTAGGAATCCTATAATGAATGCATGATTATGTCATGATTTACCTGAAATCAGTTTCTCATATCGGTCAAGTCATGTCTTGGAAGTATGGGATTGAACGAGTTGTGCCAAAACGTCCAGTAACAATTCTTCACACACTAATTTTTCACCTATGCTAAAGTCTAGGAAATGACAATACAAATTTCATACTAACAACCAGTGTTTCATCATCTGCCCCCGCTATAATGGTGGTGAGGAGAATTAATGTCACAGTTAGAGCTGCATGGACACCCAAGCATGTGTTTTTTCTGGCCATTTTTATTGTTTATTTTTCTGGTTCTTGGTTTCGAGTTTTTGTATCGTATTGGGTGCTGTTGATTAGAATGGTGAATAGAAGGCTTTGATTTTATGGTCCACTATACAAGAGCTGGTTAAGGCACAGTGCATGTTGAGAGGGATTAATCTTAAATTTGTGGGTTTTGGAGAGCTTCTTGCACATTTTGGTTTCTAATAAGGGGCTTATGTTCATTTCTGATTTCAGTTACGCATTTTGTATTAGTTGAATAACAGAAAAGCACTAGCTGTAGCTAGCTCTACAGCTTAATTTGGGAAGGCACAAGAGGACATAATTATGGTATTATTAAGAGAGTTCAGTTTGCCATCACATATAAATCCCAGTTATAACCTTGATTATTAAGGATAGTCACACATTCGCAACGGGGAAACCACCCTTAGAGTTTTGATGATAATCTTAGTCCTTGTGCTTGTTGACACCTTGTCACCTCTTGCCACCCTCACATAGAGGTCCTGAGCTACATCTAGTTATTATCACCTAAAGTACACCTACTACTCATATGTAGATTATTCCGTTAACATGTAAACTGTAACCATTGTGCTCTGGTGCTTGACAGGATGAAGCACGACGACAGGACCGATGTTCGTAACTTTGGAGTAATATTGCTGGAAATGATCAAAGGCAGACCAGTGAAGTCTGAGACTCAAGTGGAAGTTTTAGAAGATCAGGTAGAAGCACTCTGCTTTTTGTTATATTTTCTTCAACCACTCTGTTGTCACTGAAATCAACAAAAGACATCATGGTTGTATCAGTTCTAGACGTTTGTCACTGAGAACATCATTTGGGGAACCAATTTAGTTAACATATTAGCAGCGTTAGCAGCAATATTGATACGAACCTTGGACAGAAATATATATATATATATATAATGTTCTCACAAAGCTTATGATACGAACCTTTCATGGAAGACTTAATACATGGCTAATTTCAACCGCAACTGAACACTAGCTTAACCAATCCCTTCAACCAGTGCGTTTGGATTGTAAGACAGACTTTCAACAAATCAATCCACCATTGAGGTAATAAGAATAACCAGGAACCTCCTATCAAGATTCAAAATCCCCAACATAGTCTCCTCACACCAATCACCTCGTTCCCCTGAGTTACTTGCACTATGGTCTTACCAGGCCTTTGATTAAACTTAGAATCAGACTTCATTACAAGGCCTTCAGGAAAATAATTGTTATTTTTCCCTTTCCTAGAAATCGGTATTTGGTGTATTTGTAGAACAGAAAATGTTCCTGCCCTGCATTATGAATTAGGGGGGTTTGGGAAAGTTATACCACACCTCATCAATTTACATACATTCATTAACACCATGCAGCTATAAGTGGCCCTTACAGCTGATGAAGCAGCTCGAAGAAGCATGAAAAATAAGTTTATCTAAGAAACGTGTGTCTTAGTTTCTCCAACTGGTCGGTTTCCTTAGATTTGTGCCTATTGCTATTCAAAGCATAATAATGCAAAGGTTGTATCTCTTGAACTTACACTAATTCATTGTTACATTGTTTTATCATGGGTGGATTGAGTTTTATATACTTTTGACGTTTGTCTTGAGCGTACAAATATATAATTGGTTCGCTAGAGTCTTAAATTGAAGTGCTTCAATTTAGGATTATCGATTGTTGAATCTTGGGAGATGGACGCCTATAGAACTGTGAGCACAAGGACAGGGGCGAAATCTGTCTTTAGGACATTGCAATTCCTGCAAGCCTCCATCGCTAAAGTTGTCAGTATTTCTACTTGTGTTTGTTAATTTACACTAATTTCATGTAAATTTGTTATTGTATTTGATTATTACAATTATGTTGAGAATTATTATTATCTACAAATTCATATTTCCTATTGTTCTGCCAATGTTTAAGGATCGAGCAGATAGACCTTCTATTGAGGATGTTCTGTGGAACTTGCAGTACGCTGAACAAGTTCAGGATGCATGGCAGGGAGGAGAATCCCAGAGCAGTGAGGGCTCGCCGGTTTCACCTTCAATTCCTTCACGCCTCACCTATTAGCGGTGAGTTGCAGGTTCCTTAGCCACATATATATTTCCGTCTGCAGATAGACATCAGTTATGGATTTGTGCAGAGGGAATGGCACTAGTAAAATAAAAGAAGATTCTGTCAACAGGAGTCTTTTTGTTATGCTAGCTGCTTCATCTCCATCCTGCGTAATGCCCCAATCATGTTGCCTAAAAGCTTTCCATTTCCTTTGTGATCCTTGAGAATCCACGCCATAGCTAGCTACACAAAGACAATTGATGGTTGCATATACATATTTTGCGAGATTGCATATATATATATATATATATGTTGCGAGATTGCATATATATGATAGGCATGTAAATGTGAGTGAGTTTTTTTATAAGGAATGTAAGTGTAAATTGTTACCATCTTTTCCAACAAAAGACAAAAAAAAAAGGTGTGAGTTGTAACAATATACTTATGCTTTGTCTTAATTTCAGTGTTAATAAAGGTAAAGAGGTATGCATGAGCATGACATGACATGTAACACACCCACCCACACCCATGCACTTTGAGGTTTTATGCATCCCACACGCCACGGGCAATACAAATCTTGTGCCTTTCCCTCCATCATCACAGCCTTCTACAACTTCCATACATACAACTATTATTATTATTATTATTATTTTACAACTTGGACTTAAAACTAACACCATTATTTATTAATATATAATATAATTAGCTAATTAATTAAGCCAGTAGGCCCTACCCTTTGCTTTTGCACGTGCCCCTCACACACTCCTTGCAGTAGACTCATTTCACTCAATATTTCCCCAACTTCACCAACCATAACGTCTCTCTCTCTCTCTCTCTCTCTCTCTCTGAAACAAAGAAACAAAGAAACAAAGAAACAAATTAGAAACAAAGAAAGAGAGGCTTAGCACATTGAGCTTGCCAACTATTTCACGAGACTAACGTGCACTACTGCTAAAATTAATAAAGTCTCTAATATTAATCAAAACCCTTTACCCTTCCTATAGCTATAGCTATATAGTTAGCTAGCCAGCCAACTTGTTATATTAATCCTTACATTTCCATTCGCTCTTGATGGCTGACCAGCCAGCACAAGGAGATCATTGCACCTCCGAAAGCAGAAGAAAGGGCACATCCGGCCGCGCTGGAAGGCCTGCTTCTAACACCGAGGCGGCGGCAACGACAAACAATACTAGTACAAGCAGTACAGTAGTAGTAAGTGGCGCAGCTCCATGTGGAGCCTGCAAGTTTCTGAGGAGGAAGTGCATTAGTGGGTGCATATTTGCACCCCATTTTGGTTCAGACCAAGGAGCTGCACGCTTTGCAGCGGTGCACAAGGTGTTTGGGGCAAGTAATGTGTCAAAGCTTTTGTTGCACATTCCCTTGAACCGCCGCCAAGATGCCGTCGTCACCATTTCTTATGAGGCTCAAGCTAGGCTCGCTGATCCCGTCTATGGTTGTGTCTCAACCATTCTTGCTTTGCAACAACAGGTTTCATCATATATATTAACCATATTACTAATTAATTACTTAATTAATCATCAAAACACACACACACACACACATTTACATACCTATATATTCTCTCTCCAATCTATTATTGCCTTCATGGAAATTATTGGTCAATTAATGTGATGAGATAAGAGATGATATCGTTGCAAGTGCAAACCAGGGTAGATAAATTTACTTCTTTTTCTTACAAAACTTTCCATAGGGGGTTTTGACAATACTTCAACATTGATGGCCACGAAACATTACCAATTGCTCCCTCTTCTAGCAGTTTCTATAGGGTCCTGAGTTCAAATTTCATGGACTACGAATGTTCAATAAAACAAAAGGCTTCAAAATATAAAAAATAAAAAGGGAAAACTGCAAGCTCTCTCACCTTTTGTTCATAAGATGGCGTTAGTGTTCACATATATAATTGAAGCTCCATGACCAATCTTAAAGGACAGTTACAATATCTATTAATTAATTAGCTAACTGTTGTGGCATTAATGTCCAGGTTGCATCTTTGCAAGCCGAGCTTGCAATGGTGCAAACTCAGCTGATAAACAGTAGATTTGCATTTGCAAACGCCCTTCAGATCAGCACCCAGCAGCGGCAGCAGCATCAGAAACAACAGCAACAACAGCAACAACATGAGCAGCAGCAGAACATGGCTTTGATGTTGCAGCCTGCCTACTCCAACAGCTCCTCTGCTTCCACTAATCTCATCAACATGTGCAGCTTCACCTCTAATTTTGACCTTGCAGCCGAGACTGCGCCATCTTCACAAAGCTTGGACCCTCTTCAGCTTTCAAGGCCATCCCAAGACGAAGAAGATGACGAGGAAGAGAGTCAAGTTCCCCTCATGTTCGCCAATGATCGATACACTTGAATAATAAGATAATAACTCAATGCATTGCGTGTTTCTTTCCTTAATATTTCTCTCTTTACAATTGCTTGTAGCTTCTCTATCCATGATCATTATCATAAAACTATACTTTTCTTCTCCCCAATCTATAATATATGTTTACGTTACCTTCTATCCTAACTTGTCGTCCTTCTGCTCGGGCAATAGGTCAATCATACATGCAGAGAGATTAACGTGGCCAAATATATTGTTCCTAACTTTCTTATTTTAATTACTGAGGTGAGTTTTACCTCAAAAACAGTCACTGGAACTCATTAACCAAAATATCATGTCTTACTTAGGAGTTGGGGTAGCTGCAATCGTTGGGATAGCATTCCTCCAGGTTTGGGCCACTTCACTTTCAGTTCCTGAATGGGGCTGCTAGGCCCAGAACTTGCCTTGGGCGCCACCAACCTTTTTTCTTTTTTCTTCTTAAGAGATGGAAGGATGACAAAGTTATTCTTGCACGAAAGTTAATATAAGGGATTATTGAGCAAATAAATTGGATTCAACAATCAAAACATCCATTATGAATTTAGTATCCAAACAATTTACATCAACTGCAGCATTAGACAAAGCTAACCGAAACTCGAAGCAACACGGAATTGGCCCTAAGCTGAAGAGAGAACTTAGAAACACCAAAACCAGCCGTGGTCTGCACAGAAACTTTAAGCTATAGTAGATGAGATGCATGATCACTCTCTTTTCTTTCATTTAATTTCAATATTTGTTTCAATGACAAGTATGCCACATGATCTTTTTGTCGGTGTAGGTGTGAGTAAAAAACCGGTTTCTAAACTCTAAACACTGAATCCTAGCTAGAGCTGGTACAAAGCTTTGATAGAAGGAATATAATATTGCACAAAGTTGAACCACCAAAAGACTCGATACCATAGAGCTATTTGTGTTGAGTTGGATAGCTCCTAATAACCTTGGCCAATTGACCTTAACGTAGGAAAAGGATGAGGACAAAAACAAGAGGAATCATTTATAAAAGCAGAAAAAGAAACTCATGAACACTGGCCCACCGTTAATTTTGCAAAATTTGCATCTGCATCCTATTCCGAATAGCAAATTGCAAGTTAAACCGATTACGGATTTCAGTTTAAGTATTAGGTATAAGTTAACAAACTTATGGTGCTATTTTCTTCTCCTCATTCTCTTTCCCCTTTTCATTTTTACCATTTATTGCACAATCCTGAATGTGCCACCAACTGCTCCTTTCCCTCCTACATATCCTATAAAGACAGAATTCAAGCTACAGGACTACTTAGTCTAGAGGCAAAAAACTACAATTAAGTCTGCTCTGAGGGCAAAATTCCGAGACAACAAGAGCTCCCACAAAAGCACTGCAACCCCTTTGACCTTTCCCTAATTTCACCATAGCTAAAAGTAAGCTCTTCATCTTCTTTTATGTCTTTCGAAGCGAAAAAGCAAAGGCGTGGGAGTAAAGCACCTGAGCTTCTCACCAGTGCTGTGGATAGATTACCACCATCACACGAATGGTTGATGAACCTTGATACATTTCCAGCTCTTGTCGCATCAATATTGTATCTTAGACATGCCTTTCTGGATGGCATATGCTCCCTCACAACCAAAAGAGCAGGGGAAAAATGACCACCTGATGCAAGCTCATCATATATCTGCTGCCGCGATCTTGCTTCTTTGGTTGTCAAGAGTTCACCTTTCTCACCCAAAAAAAAGAACAATTAATAAGTAAAAAATGTTTAAAAATATAATCCTACTTGCAGGATGTATACATACACGTGTGTGCGTGTGTAGAGAGAGAGAGAGAGAGAGAGACAGAATGAGATCAAATTCCAATGCACGCATACAGAATACAGATAAACATACATGCAATCATTTGCAGGGAACATGTTATCTTAGCCTCAGAGAACAGGCTTCAGAACGCCATAAGCAAGTATCATTATCCATTTTTATGGGATTAGATTTTTCACTTCTAATTTAGGATTTTTTGCATCAAATAAAATTTCGGGGGAGAATCTTGAGCAGCAGCATCTGAAATCCATTTGTGAATTTTAAACATTTACAACAGTGTGGTCAGACGTATTAGCAGTCTACAGTTCCCCGCACCTCAGTTGATGCAGGGATAAAGAAAGAAAAAAGGACGGCTCCTTAATTCTCCCTTAAACTTCTTCTCTTCTTTTCTTTCCATCATCCCCAAACACTTCCCTAATCCGCTCCTTAATCTGTTATTGTCAAACTTCAATTTCCTCCAGTCCTGCCTTCCCACCATTCTTTCAAGGTTTTGCCAAACGTATGATGATCCAACAATCATGATTTCTACGTGTTTGGTTCACAGACTACACCCTTTCTGTGTTCCAGATGCCCAAGCAAGTGGGTGCCAGAATACATGATAATTACTCAACAGAAAAGCTGAGTATAGTATTTCCTTTCAGTAATTGCTGCACCAACATTTGTTGATAGGAATATTTCATATCTGAACAATACTTTATCAATCCAACAGGATAACAAGGAAAAAGAGTGATCCTAATCCAATTGGAAAGCTTGTTGTCTAGAAAAATAACAGAACCTTAACCTCTACTAATAACAACAAATTCAAAGCCAGAGAGCAGTCAGCCATCTATATCAGCAGACTCATAAACTTGAAAGCAATTTTAAGATTCGCTTCAGAACAATTACTCACATGAGCCATCTATATCAACAATTAGTCTTGGTTTTGAGTTACTTGATGTGTATGACTTTGTGCACACCTATTTATGAAAGAAAATATCAAACGAGTGCCAAATTCAAAACTTCCGACCAAATTCAGTCACATTGTTCAAAATACTTCTATTCTATGTCAGCAAAATCAAGAAAACATTTTTCTCATCTCTAGTCACAACCAATTTCAGATTAACACAAAACACAAAACAATCAATCATACACCGTCAGGATACATACTAGAAACAATTACATTTTACAAGCGCTAAAGTGCTATAACAATCAGTACCAAACAGATAACACAACATGGCATATACATTATCCAAAACAAAATCCAATTCCTAAATGTGAGTTGTTATTGGAATACCTGCATACTCACAAACAAACCGACCCTTTGGAATGAACTGGTCCGCATACAAACTCCACCCTTTTCGCCCATCCCTCAGAATCTTCAACTTAATCTCAATCCCTCTCTGAGTCAACCTATTGCCACAATCCAACCCACACTCACAACTCGGCCCACACTCCGCAACGACGTCGTTAAAGCCACCAAAACACGGACACCCATCACCCCCATCTCCCTCTTCCCCACATGCCTCGCATTCACACCCACACGCACACTCTCCCGACTCGTCCACGAAACGCAGCGTTTGAACTCCAAGTCCAGCCACCGAGTTCGATTTGTGTGCAGAAGAACTGGAGCCCCAAGATTGGCGCCCTAAAAATTGAGAAGAGGAAGAAGGAATTTGAGATGGGGTGTAGATGAAGTAGGCATACGGGTGTTCATCGACGGAGTTGTGGAATGGAATGGGATGACTCTCGAAGGCTCTGGAGGCGTCGGAGGCTCGGCGGAGAGTGATGGACTTAGAGATTGTGTGGAGGGTGGAGCAGGTGAGAGAGATGGTGGCGAGTTCTTGTGGGGTCAGCCATGAAAGGACGAGCTCTGAGCATTGGAGGAGGAGGGAAGGAGAGTGGTTGCGTTTGGATGGTGGTGACTGGTTTTGCTGCATCCTTCGAAGAAAAAGATTTTTCATAAGAATATGACGACTATGTTGCTATTGCCATCGATATAGCGGGACGATATCAAACGATACGATGGGTCTTTTGGGATATTTCCAATTAAAATGGATATGAATCCTAATTATTCTTATTTGGTGGGCTTTAATGTGTTTCGCATTAGATATGGGCTTTTGGATTCAAGTCCCAAATAACTATGGTTATGAAACCCAACCCCATAGGTGAGTTTACAATGAATCCTCTGTACAATTTAAAGCTTTCAATGAAACCCAACTCCGATACGATTTGTTTTGAGTAGATGCAGTTTAAAGTTTTCATGTTGTTTATACAATTTCAATTGCTTTAAATATTGTTGGTACATTTATATTTTTATAATTTTGTTGTTAATACTTGAGCAATTACTGCGAGTGCTCGAAAATAAAAAACCTTCAAACTAATTTATGTGGTATTATTATTATAGCTCAACGTTTTGGAAAAGATTTAAGTCTTTAATTGCTCAAAGACAACCAACCAATTAATTACAAAATCAATTTAAAGCTAGATATTCAGTGTATCTGCAAAATTGTTTTTAAAATAAATTTCAATAATGTTAGTGTTCAAAAGCTAATCAAGTACACCATATTTTTATAACCCTTGATTAAAAAAAAAAAAAAAAATCGCATTTGGCTGGCTTGTATCATATAGATCATATATATGTCAAACTAATTCATTGAAAATGTGTCCCTTTTAATTCTGATATTATTCCACTAAAATTTTATTAAGTATTAACATTCTGACATTATTCCTCTATATAAATTTTGTTATATATTTGAATTTGTGGCTTGCAGTTGTGTACGTTTTCTTTACACACTTGTATATCTGTAATTGAGAGTTTACTTCGAAGAAATTTATAATTTTATTATTATATTTCTTTTGTTTCGAAACACATTTAAAAGGTAAATAAATAAATAAAGCTTTAATTAATTTGTGTTGAATCTTTACACTGGCTATTCATTTGGAATAACTAATGTTTTTTTTTCTTCGAAGCATAGACTGTTAGGATTTTGCTCATCAAATATGTCCTAATTGGTTTAGAATTGTTTTAGGAAATTAGAGGTATACCAATTCTTATCCTAGAGGTATTAGGAAATAATTTCAGTTTTTCTTATTCAATTTAGGTTTAGATTTCTAGAAGTCTATTAGGATTTGGATAAGTGTAATTTCCTAATCCACTTAGAAATAGGAATTCAATCAGCCTTGGGACATGTAAGTCAACTCTATATCTATAAATAGGGTGCGGCAAGGCTTATTTTAGAGGGGAAAAACAACGAGAGATAGCCGAGAGTTTTGAGATTAGTTCTAGGGTTGCAAAAGTTCTGTAATCTCTATTATTAATCAAAGGACTAGAGAAATCACCACTGGACGTAGGCAAAAGTTCTGCCGAATCAGTACAATTCTTGTGTGTTTGTAAGTTTTCTCAATTTGCTAGTTTAGTCTATTGCCGTCGGTTACATCAAACAACAAGATCTACTGTGCGGGTTATTTAACAATTGGTATCAGAGCCTAGTTCAAGGGGTTCTACGATGTTTAAAGGGAAGATGAATGCGGATCTAGGACCTGCGTTAAAGCCCTTTGACGGCAAGGATGACTTCACGGACTGGCAAAGGATGATGAAGAATGTATTGATACAGCAAGATTTGGATGATGCACTTAACGGTGGGAAGCTGGCAAGCATGACAGACGCATCATGGACTAAGGTTCTCAAGAAGGCCAAGAGTTCCATCAAGATCCATCTCACAAGATCAGTTCGGTCACACATCACCGAAAAGATGACTGCCCATGAAGCATGGGAAAAGTTGGAGAATGTTTATATGGGCAAAACCGTGTCCAATAAACTTTTTCTAAAGGATGAACTATTCAGACTTCAACTGGAAGAAGGAGGTGATATTGAAGATCACATATGCAGGTTCTAGAATTGCATAACTAATCTTCAAAAGATCGAAGAAACTTACAAAGATGATGATATGGCTATCATCTTGCTAAGGTCTCTACCTTCATCTTTCAAGCACTTTCGAACAACTCTAATGTTTGGAAAAGAGTCCTTGAAGCTTGAAGACGTAATTCAAGCTCTTCAATCATATGCTAAACTAGATGATATAACTGAAAGCTCTGAAGGCCTTTATGCCAAAGGCAAGGAGAGGGGGTGGGAAAATACAAAGGAAGAGAAAACAGGCAACAGAGGTAGGTCAAAATCCAAGAAGAAAAAGGAAAAGAAGGAAGGTTGCTTCGAATGTGGTTCAGCCGATCATTGAAAAAGGAACTGCAAGATTTGGAAAGAGAAGAAAGTCAAGAGGGAAGGAAGCTCAGGTTCAACTAGTGCAGTCACCGAGCATGAGAGTGATGGGGAGCTTCTTTCAGTAACATTAGGCTCCAAGGCTTTCACAAATTGGATTTTGGATACTGGATGCACTTTTCATATGTCTGCAGTAAGAGAATGGTTCGATACTTACAAAGAAGTTAGTAGCGGGGAAGTTTTAATGGGGGACAATTCTTCATGTCCTGCAAAAGGAATTGGCACTGTTCGAATCAGAATCTTTGATGGGATGATACGAGTTTTGGGGAACGTTAGATATGTCCCTAGACTAAGAAAGAATTTGATTTCCTTAGGTACTTTAGATGAGGCCGGCTATGGCTACGAGTCTAAAAAAGGAAGACTCAGGGTAGCCAAAGGATCACTGGTGGTAATGCGGGGTGACCTACAACCAAATAAGTTGTATAAGTTAATTGGGACCACTATAGTTGGGGGAGCAGCTGTTTCTGTAAATCAAGGTATAGAAGACAAGACTGAACTCTAGCATCATATGCTCGGGCATATAAGCCAGAAAAGGGTTGCAAGAATTACACAAGCACGGCCTGTTGGAAGGTGTGTCATCTTGCAAATTGGACTTTTGTGAATATTGTGTTCTTGAAAAGCAAAGGAAGGTATCATTCACGAGTAGTAGTGCAGATAACCGAAGCAAGGAGCAACTCAGCTATATTCACTCAGATGTTTGGGGCCCTACACCAACCAAATCAAATGGTGGAGCCAGGTATTTTGTTACTTTCATGGATGATTTTTCTAGGAAGGTTTGGGTCTATTTCATGAAGCAGAAATCTGAGGTTTTTGCAAAGTTCAAGGAATGGAAAACAGAAACCGAGAATCAAATTGGAAGAAAGATCATGTACCTAAGAAGTGACAATGGAGGTGAATATACAAGTAATGAGTTTACCGATTACTGCAAGCAAGAAGGCATTATAAGGCACTTCACAATAAAGAAGAATCCCCAACAAAATGGAGCTGCTGAGAGGATGAACCGAACTCTCATGGAGAGAGAGAGAGAGAGAGAGAGAGAGAGGAGCATGAGATTTCATGCAGGATTGCCTGATAGTTTTTGGGCAGAAGCTGTTAATCATGTAAGTTATTTAATAGATCACCATCTATATTTCTCGGTTTTAAGAGTGCAGAAGAGGTATGGTCTGAGAAGCCGGTGGACTATTCCAAGCTTAGGGTATTCGACTGTAGTGCTTACGCACATATTCCAAGCAATGAAAGGTCCAAGCTCAAACCAAAGTCTACACATTGCATATTCTTAGGTTTCGAGAAAGGAGTGAAGGGTTTCAAGCTGTGGGATATCAATAACAGGAAAAAGGTTATCAGCCGAGATGTTGTCTTTGATGAGACAACCATGCCTCCGAATAAAGTCGAGAGCAGTAGGGAGAAGAAAGACGATGTTGAAATTGAAGCAACAAAGATTCCGTTAATCAGTTCGACAAAGAAGAAGCTCAGGTGGAGCAAATTGAGCAAGATACCGAATCTGATGGTTTTGAGGAAGAAGAGCATCAGCATCGTTCACCAGTTAGGAATCAGGTGGAGCAAGAAATAGGGCAGATTGAAGGCACTCTAATTCGCCAGACATCTCAAAGGGTTCGAACTCCAACAAACAATCCACCTGCATTCCAGAGATGCATAGCACTGGACAAACCTAATCAGAATAAGAAGAAACCTGACAGGTTTGGGTTTAACCAAGACGAAGTTAATTATGCTCTCAACATTAGTTAAGGAGATCCAACTACTTATCGAGAAGCTATAGCAAGTGATGAGCGAGATAGTTGGATAAGTGCTATGAAAAAAGAAATGGGGTCTCTTTACAAGAACTAGACTCCATTTGGGAGTTGGTTCTTAATCCCAAAGACAGAAAGCTAGTTGGATGCAAATGGGTATTTAGGAAAAAGGAAGGACTACATGAACAAGATATCGTGAGATTCAAAGCAAGGCTCGTGGCTAAAGGGTACTCACAAAAGGAAGGGGTGGATTATGATGATATCTTTTCACCCATAGTCAAGCATACTTCTATTAGATTGCTTTTAGCAATGGAAACTTAGCATGACCTGAAGATTGACCAGATGGATGTGAAGACAACATTTCTTCAGGGGGATCTAGATGAGACAATTTCCATGGCTCAACCAGAAGGGTTTGTTGAATATGGGAAAGAAAACCTAGTATGTCAGCGAATGAAGTCCCTGTATGGCTTGAAAGAGTCTCCAAGACAACAAGCGGTTTGATTACTTCATGCTGAAAATCAATTTTAGAAGATGTTTATATGACTGTTGCTTGTCCTATCATGTGTTCCAAGATGGGATGATCATATTGCTATTGCTATATGTGGATGACATGCTAATCGCTTGTTAAGACAAGTCTAGAATTCAATACTTGAAGAAGATGTTGAGCGAGGAGTTCGACATGAAGGATCTAGGTGCAGCACAGAAGATCCTTAGCATGGAAATTCAGAGAGATAGGACTACTAGAAGGATATGGATATCACAAGCCAAGTATATTCAGAAGGTTCTTGAGAAGTTCAACATGCAAGAAGCAAAGGTAGTTTCGACTCCTTTGGCAGCTCACTTCAAGTTAAGTGGGCAACAGTGTCCTAAGTCTGAGGAAGAGCAGCAAGTAATGGAGAAGGTGCCTTGTGCTAATGCTGTGGACTACCTTGTGTATGCAATGGTATGCACACGTCCTGACATAGCTCAAGCAATCAGTGTCGTTTCTAGATACATGGCAAATCCAGGAAAGCAACATTGGGATGCAGTCAAGTGGATTTTGCGTTATTTTAAAGGGTTCTTGGCAACAAAGGATTATGTTTGAGAAGCATAAAGAAAATGAAGGGGTGTTGGGATATATGGATGCCGATTATACTGGGGACTTGGACAAGAGAAGGTCAACTTTTGGTTATGTGTTTACATGCGCAAGAGGACCGATCAGTTGGAGGGCACTACTGCAACCAATTACAACTTTGTCGACCACAGAGGCAGAGTATATTGCATTGGCCGAAGCTGGAAAGGAAGCAATTTGGCTTAGTGGCTTGGTAAGTCAAATGGGAATCACCCAAGATTGTGTGAAGCTGTGATAGTCAAAGTGGCATTCACTTGGCAAAGAATCAAGTTTTTTCTAGAAGATCAAAGCACATTGAAGCAAGATATCACAGAATCAGAAATTGGGTGGAGTCTAAGGTCATTTGGATTGAAAAGATTCATACGGATGACAATGCCGCAGATTTCCTTACAAAGATAGTGTCGGCCAAAAAGTTCAAGCATTGCTTGAACTTGATCAATCTCGTTGATTGATTAAAGTGGAGCACCTCCTCACTTGAGGTGCAATGAGGCAAGAAGAACATTTCCAAGGTGAAGATGCTTGAAGATTTCCAGAGCTGCTTCAAGGAGGTTCATAGATACTCTGGGTTGCAACGATCAAGACTTGGTTTGACTCACCAAGGTGGAGATTGTTTGGATTTTGGCTCGTCAAATATGTCCTAGTTGGTTTAGGATTGTTTTAGGAAAATTAGAGGTATACCAATTCTTGTCCTAGACGGATTAGGAAAGAATTTCAGTTTTCCTTATTCAATTTAGGTTTGGATTTCTAGAAGTCTATTAGGATTTGGATAAGTGTAATTTCCTAATCCACTTAGAAATAGGAATTCAATCAGCCTTGGGACATGTAAGCCAACTATATATCTATAAATAGGGTGCGGCAAGGCTTATTTTAGAGGGAAAAAACAGCCAGAGACAGCCGAGAGTTTTGAGATTAGTTCTAAGGTTGCAAAAGTTCTGTAATCTCTATTATTAATCAAAGGAGTGGTGATTTCTCTACCTAGAGAAATCACAACTGGACGTAGGCAAAAGTTTGCCGAACCAGTATAATTCTTGTGTGTTTCTAAGTTTTCTCAATTTGCTAGTTTAGTCTATTGCCGTTGGTTACATCAAAGAACAAGATCTAGTGTCCGGGTTATTTAACATAGACTATAGCTTATTTTATCAATATGTTAATTGCTGACTTTATTTCAATAGCGTTAATATATTAATGTTCTAATCATATTATTGCTGATTTTGGATATCAATTATCTTTGGTTTTGGAAAATGGATCAAATTACGTTATGTGTGATGTCTTTTGAGTATTTTACATAAATATACATATATATTGCACTAATGTTGTGTTCAAGGTTTATCTTATTTATAGGAATAGAGATTTGCGTGATTTTTAAGTGGGAGTTATGGTGGAATCAATATTTCAGGGGTCCAATATCATATACCACGAGATAAGTGCTACCAATTAATACTTATCTTATGCAAGTGTGAGCATTGCTATAAATGTATGTGATTCCAAGAAATTAACTTAGTTTGAATTTTGTGAAATAAGACAATACAGAAACTTGTCATTTTCCACTTGTTTAATTTTGTCAAATTTTAAATAAATAAATAAATAACTTGAAATGGAAATGGAAAATAGAAATCTATTTCATGATCTTATCTATATGGTCCTTTAGTTCTTTACAAATCAGAGTTTGTATTGTGTTTGTTTATTGTTTTACTTAAGCTAGAAATATCAATTCATGAGAATGCTTTCTCTTGATTGCATACACTTATACCTTTTCTTTTCTCTATGGAATTTCTTTATATTGGTGTGAATGCCCAATTTTGTCAAACTTTAATTTGCTTTTCTATGATTACTTGTTTTGAAACCAACTTCAATTTATTGAGAATTAGAACCTTTACATTTTGCTAAAATATGAATACGGTTTGAATGTATTAGTTTAACTTTATTCTTCTCCATAAGGAGGTATGTATAAGAGTTTACATGTGGGCTTTACAAGGAATTAGATACAGGAAAGAATTAGGAAAGTATCTCTTAATTGTACAATGATTTATCAATTATAAAAATTAGGAAAGTAAATCCCTTAATTAATCAAAAAAATAAATCTCCTTGATTAATTAGGAGACTCACGTCAACACTCCTCATCAAGTTGGTGCATATACGTCACCAATGCCTAACTTGGTAAGTGAGTCATGAAATACTCTTCCACAAACAGCTTTGGTTAAGATATCTGCCAATTAATCTTCTGATCTTATGAATGGTAGGCGGATGATCTTCTTCTCAATTTTTACTTTGATAATATGTCTATCCACCTCAACATGTTTAGTTCGATCATGTTGAACTGGATTATGGGCAATATCAATGGCTGACTTGTTATCACAATGTAACTCCATTGGCTTTCCTGGCTTGTAACCCAATTCTGTCAATAGTCTTCTGATCCACAGTAATTCACAAACTCCTTGAGCCATTCCTCGATACTCTGCCAAGTGAGTAGGTTACCTCCCACAAAAGTGAAGTAACCTGAAGTAGGGCGTCTGTTTGTAACAGAGCCAGCCCAATCAGCATCTGTATATCCAACAACTTTGAGATCTCTATTTTTTGAGAACATTAATCCTTTTCCAGGTGCTGACTTTAAGTATCTTAAGATCCGATCAACTGCATTCCTATAGGACACATTGGGTGAATGCACAAACTCACTAACCACACTCACAGCATATGCAATGTTTGGTCTTGTGTGAGCTAGATATATTAACCTTCCAACAAGGTGTTGGTACTGTTCCTTATTGTTGGTTCTTGATCCATGTCTTCACATAACTTGTGATTCATCTCGATGGGTGTATCAGCAGGTTTGAATCCAAGCATTCCTATTTCAGTGAGCAGATCTAATACATACTTCCTTTGAGATAGAAATATCCCAATTGTGGACCTGACTACTTCAGTTCCTAGAAAGTACTTCAGATCACCTAGATCCTTCATCTCAAATTCCTGAGACAAATACTTATGCAGTTTTAATTGCTCTTCTGTGCCTTTCTAGTTACATTATGTCATCCACATAAACAATCAATGTAGTAAGTCTTCTTCCGTCACGCTTCAAGAACAAAGTGTGATTTGCATTACTCTGTATATATCCAAAATTCTTCATGGATTTAGTGAATCTGCCAAACCATGCCCTAGGGGATTGCTTTAACCCATACAATGACTTTCTGAGCTTGCAAACTTGATTCTCTTTGTCACGAGCTAAGCTACATCCTGGTGGCAAGTCCATATATACTTCTTCTTCCAAGTCTCCATGTAAGAATGCATTTTTTACATCAAACTGATGTTATGGCCAATCAAGATTTACTGCTGGAGACAGAAGAGCTCTGATAGTTTTAATTTTGGCTACTGGGGCAAAAGTTTCTTGGTAGTCTATCCCATATCTTTGTGTGTACTCCTTCGCCACCAATCTAGCTTTATATCTTTCAATAGATCCATCTGCTTTGAGTTTCACAGTATAAATCCACCTGCATCCCACTATTTTCTTTCCATGAGGTAATGGCATGAGTTCCCATGTGCCATTCTTCTGGAGAGCTCGTATTTCTTCATTCATGGCTCATTTTCATTTTGAATCTTCTAGTGCTTCAGTTACACTGTTGGGAACAGGTATGTCGGCCAACTACTTCACAAGTTGTACCCGTGAATCTGATAATCTGTTGATGGATACATAATTGTTGATGAGATATTTCCCCTTTGCATTAAGGTCTGCTTCGTAGTGAACTAGAGGTTTTCCACAGTTCTTCCGTTTTGGAATCTGATATGTTGGCTCTATGCCTTCTGAAATTAAATCATTATGGGCTATTTCATTAATGTTATTAGTTTTAGGAAAAGATGTTACCTGAATAACGTCCTCAGCAGGTGATTGGTGTGGTACTGGAGCTGAAGAATTCTCCTGAGCGGGCAAAAACTCCTCAATTTTCTCCTCTTGAGTTTGACAGCCGGGAGACGACCGGTTGCAGTCCTCTAGCCACCGGTCGTTTTGAAGAAGCATATTCGGATTTCTAGTTGGCGACCGGTCGCTTTCAACTTGAGACCGATCTTTTTCAGGTAGAGTCTCTGGAGATCGGTCGTTCACATCCTCAGACCGGTCGTTTTTACGCAGAGTCTCGGGGGACCGGTCGTTCGAATCCTGCGACCGGTCGTTTTCAGTCTGGGAAAAATTTGAAGGGAACAAGTCTAAAATGTGAGAAGTCTTTTCATCGCGATCCTCCTCGTGTACAACTGAAAAATACACGTCATGTTCCCGGAACACAACATCCATAGAAGTATAGACCTTCTGACTAGGAGGATGATAACACTGGTACCCTTTCTGATGAGTTGCATAACCAATGAAAACACATTTTTCAGCGCGGGGATCCAATTTGCTGCATTAGTGATCATGTAAGTGGACAAAGACCACACAACCAAAAATTCGGGGTTCATGGTTTTGGGTAGGAGGTATTTGGATATAGTGGTGGAGTGTTTCTAAGGGGATTTTGAAATTTAGGATACTGGAGGGAATCCGATTGATAAGGTATGCTGTAGAGAGGACGGCTTCTCCTTAAAAGGACTTGGGCATATTGCCCCCAAAAAGAGAGGCGCGAACTACTTCCAATAAGTGTCTATTCTTTCGTTCAGCCACACCATTCTGTTGAGGAGTGTAAGGACATGAGCGTTGATGGATAATGTCATGACCTTGGAAGAATTGATTAAGATCATGGTTGAGAAATTCTCTGCCATTGTCGAACGAAGAACCTGAATTCGAGTATGAAATTGTGTTTCCACCATTTGATAGAACTGTTGAAACTTGGAACTAACTTCCCTTTTTGTTTTGAGAAGGAAGACCCAGGTCATACGTGTGCAATCAAAAAATGTGACAAATCATCTGGCTCTCCCTGGTATGGTAACTTTAGCAAGGCCCCAAACATCAGAGTGAACAAGAGAAAAAAGAACCAAACTTTTATTTGAACTTAAGGGAAAATGAACACGATGGCTCTTGGTCAGTTCACAAATGTCACACTTAAAACTGAAAACATCTAAATCGAAAAATAAGGAAGGAAATAGCTTCTGTAAATATCCAAATGAAGCATGTCCAAGACGGCGATGCCATAACCATACTTCTGAACTTTTCTTTTCACACTCGTACTTCCAATTGTATAAGCTTGAATTAGGTTGGCTTCACTGTCAGATGCCAAGTCCAGATAGTAGAGTTTGCCCCTCCTAGTACCACAACCAATCGTCTTGCTGCTGAGAATGTCCTAAAAACACAATAAGTAGGCTAAAAGGTTACAGTGCAATTTAAAGCCGTAGTAATTTGGGTAACAGACAAGAGATTATGGTGTAAGGATGGAACAATCAACACAGAATCCAAAGTGAGGGAGTCAGAGAGAGAGAGAGAGGGGGAACCCTCCCCAATTACTGGAGAGGGGGTACCATTGGCATTAGACATCACCGATTGAGAAGCCGGTGTTTGAGAGGTAATTTGTCTAGGATCAAAGGTCATGTGATCAGTGGCTTCGGTGTCAATGACCCATGTATGTTTCTTTAAAAAACTATGTAAAACATAACCTTGAGTACCTGTTGTGGCTACAGAGGCAGAGGCGGTAGCTGGTGCAATCAGAACAGCAGGACTTACAGGATCTGAGGTGGAAGATGTGTTAATGGATTTGCTCCTATTCTTGCAGGGAGCTTTGGAGTGGTCCCACTAATCTGGGTACCCGATCAATTCATAACAGCTAACAAAGGTATATTTGCTTCCACCACAGTGAGTGCATTTGTGCTCCGGACGAGAGCTTGTGACTTGAGTCTGAGAAGCACTACTGGAAGAGGACGGAGGGCCCCGTGGATGTTGAATGGCCAGGACCGCAGTGTCTGGAGTACTGGTCATGGTCACTCGTTGTTGAGCTTCACGACGGACATAAGCAAAGGTTTGGTCAAGGTTTAATTTGGGATCTTTGTGCAGAATTTCCCCCCGGACTTGATCAAATTGAGGGTCGAGGCCGGCAAGAAAAAGATGAACACGAAGACGATCCAGTTCGGTCTGACGTTTAGTCATGTCGGCGTCGCAGTGCATGCGATTCGGAGTGCGGTGATCAATCCCCTGGAAGATGGTCTGAAGCTGGCTGTAGTATTTGTGGACAGGTGCACCATTCTGGTTAATGGAGAACGCCCGTTTGTTGAGATCAAAGAGGTAAGTTTCATCCCCACCATCAAAGTAGGTTTTTTTCAAGGCATCCCAGATTTATTTGGTGGTACTTAAATGAATGAAACAACTCATCAAGTCGGGTGACATGGAGTCGATGAGCCACCCCTTGACCCGAAAGTTCTCCGTACACCATTTGGCGTAGGTGGAGGAGAGCTTAGAAGGTTGCACGGTGTCGCCGGTGAGGTACCCCAATTTTTCATGGGCAGCAATACGCATCTCCATGACTTGAGATCATAAGGCATAATTGGTTTCAGTCAGGGTGACGCTATTCGGGAAAGGAGCGTTGTCACTATGGATAGTAACAATTTGGGAGGATGGTGGAATGGTGTCGGTGGTGTTGGAAGAGGGGATGACATCCATGGCAGCGGAAGAATTTTAAGGGTAAAAAAATATGTGTTTTGGAATTTGAAGATATGAGGGATGTGGATGGAGATCTGAATTTGGTAAAGAGAAATATGAGTTTGGAGAAATATGGGGAATTTGAGGAATATGATTTTAGGGTTTGTGTTTGAAGAAGTTTGATATGAGGATTTAGGGTTTGTGTTTGAAGAAATTTGATATGAGGATTTAGAGACAACCGAGGATCAATTACTCTGATACCATGCTAAAATATGAATATGGTTTGAATGTATTAGGTTAACTTTATTCTTCTCTATGAGGAGGTATGTATAAGAGTTTACATGTGGGCTTTACAAGGAATTAGATACAGTAAAGAATTAGGAAAGTATCTCCTAATTGTACAATGATTTATCAATTATAAAAAATAAGAAAGTAAATCCCTTAACTAATCAAGGAAATAAATCTCCTAGATTAATTAGGAGACTCACGTCAACACATTTATGGAGAAATCAAATTTGACTATTCCCTTCTATTTTGTGCATATGGGTATAGTTTTCAAAACACAAATATAAATTCCGTTTTTCTTTATTGAAATTAATTGTCCAGATTTTGCCTAATGGTCACACTCATGTTTTCAATTCCTATATTTATTTTGGCAATAAAGTTGTTAATAATGTTAGGTGATTATTGCCATTAACATGATTATGAAACTTAATTGCATTTTGTTTTAATACTATTAAGCTTAGCTGGAGCTTAATTCAGTTATATAGTCTTACTGCAGAAGTCAATCTTTGCATCCGTTTTGGCCTCGAAACCTTCTTTGCTTCAATTTTTGGAAAACTGCAAATTAATTTAAATAGATTTAATATGATTTTGCCTTAAATTGGTATTCATTTTTTACATTAAATATTGTTGTTAACTGGCATTTGATTGCTTTTGACGTTCAGTTTTATGCATTATTTTTATGTGATTTAATGCTTTGTTCCTTCATAATACATACTAATGCTAATAATTTGTTTGTCCAATTTAATGTATGTTGGTAGTTTAGGAACGTTGACAAATACAAGAGGTTGTGTATATCTTTTAAACAAATTTTTTTATTCTCAGAATGTGAAGTCAAATATAACTATTTGCACTTGGACTTGTAAGTTAACTAATGTTTTTTGATTGTAAAGTCTTGACAGTAGTCACATTGAGTTATTTGTCATGAAATACACGTGAAGAAGACTTAAACAAAATAATGAATTTTATATAATTGTAAGTAGTATTTAATTTTGAATTTTGGTGACCCGTAAATCCTTTAAAGTATTATTGGCATATCTTATGAATTTAAAATTAAATAAATAAATAATAATAATTTGGTACAATCTTCATATATTTTGAAATTTTTCTTTATTTGTGGGGTTTGAGTTTTTCCTTATGTGAGTAATTGTTGGAACTTTTTTTGGGTATTTCAAAATACAAAATTAATTTTAATACTTATTTTATGTTGAATTTAATTTTTCAGATTTTGAGTGGTTTGATTACCTCTTTAAAACTGAAGTTATGTTGTACATTTATTATAAAAGTTTGTGACATAATAATTTTCATATTTCATTAATTCATTTAGTGAATTAAGCGCTATATTGTTGTTCATAATTTCGCCGATATTTTCGTTCAATTGGCAGTTGCAACTGGTCAATATATCTCGATATTATCAATAATATCGCGATATGAACTTTCAAAAATTAAACAATTTGCCTTAAAACTCACTCACGCTCGCACACTGTAGGGTTCGAACCCCTCTCCACTCTGATATCTGCAGCCACTTACCACCACGCTGGTCATAACTTCGTGATTATAAACTATGGAATTTAGTATATATAATACTTGCGAGCTGTTTTTCAAAATAGAAACAACTTACATCACTTACCCCACCATTCAACCACTCACCTAACTAATTAGTTGCAGTCATATTTCTATACATATAATTAGGTAATCCTATTTCTATATATACAAATAAAATCAAATGGTCTCATGAAGTCCCTTATTTCTCAACATCTCTCTAAAACAAAACATAATACTCATGTTTTTCTCAACATCTATCAACCTCAATTTTCCACAAGTTAAAAAAACAAAAACTGAACTATAGCAAGTTATTCTCATTCATTATTGTAATTTACTTTGCATGTTTATTATTATCTATTCCAAATTTTTGGTGATATTATATTTTAAATTGTGTCAATTAATTACTTAGTCAATGGCATGGTGTTTTTAATTTTTCTATTCTTTATTTGGTCACTTACATGTGTATTTATTGTCTCTAAATTCATTATTAAAGACTTTATATGCTTCCATCACATTTTGTTACATTTGTTTCATTATTGTTTCTTGTTGGTCCATGCAAATTCTATTTGGCCTTTACACAAAGGGTTCCATATTTAAGGTAAGTTTACAAACTTATATATATATATATATATTATTATAATTTATACAACAACAAAAAATTTGTGTGAACTGGTGCATGTGATATGAGAACCAAATAATACTTGCATGTTAATTCTTTGAAGTAATTAAGTAATGTTGTATAATTATTCTCTCTGATAATTTTAATATGTTTAATGTTATTTATTATTTTATTACTGAATTGGATTATTATTCATTATTAGGCTTTATTATTCCATATTATTTTCGTAATTACTTAAATTCCTACAATCATTTTCTGTGCTTCCTATTTAATTCTTCCATAGAATAACTTTATTATTTAGGTTCTCTTATATAACCGTCACTATTATATTTTTTGGCCAAAAATAATTACCTCTATGACAAATAAATATAGGTACATTTAAGATGTCTAGTGGAGTTACTAAACGTGATCCAGCTTGGGAACATGGAGACCAATAGACGGAAACAAACATGGCTCAATTTGCAAATATTGTGGTCGAGTAATGAAGAGTGGTGGAGTGACACGACTTAAGTATCATCTTAGTGGATTAGATCCAGGAAATAACGTCCAACAATGCGATAGTGTTCCCTCAGAAGTGAAGGCATTCATCACCACATTGTTAAAAAATAAACAACACTAGAAGGAAAAGAAAACACATGGAATGGAAAATATTCGAGCTGGACTACGAGGAAAAGTCATTGGCCAAGGGGTTGACAGTGATGATGATGACGATGAGGATGAATGTGATGATGACATGGGACCTGAAGAGTGACGCAATTTCAAACAAGCATTACGTGCCTCCAAACAGTCAACATGGGAAAGAGAACACCTCCACAAACTTCCTAATAAAGCACAAGTTTCCTGGACAAATGGTGGTGCACAGATGAGACGGGGAGCAAGTGTTAAAGAATCACAACCAACATCGCCAATGGCCCCAAGTTTATATAAATCATCCAAAGCACGCCAAAAGAGTGTTTGGAGTTATTTCGCTGGAGGTAATGTGAAGGAGGGAATGGGGCGTCTAATTAGCAAGTTCTTTACCTATGACAATGTCCCTGCTGAGAAGGCATCATCACATCATTTCAAAAATATGGTATTGGGATGTCAACAGGCCAGTGTTGGAGTACAACCTCATACTCCCTATGAGGTAAGAAACAAATATTTGGAAATGGAGTATAAAGACATTAGCGAGTATGTCAACAAGTTGAGGTCAAAGTGGGAAACTAATGGTTGCACAATCATGTGTGACAGATGGACTGGACCGACTAGATTGTCTATCATAAACTTCATGGTATACTCCAAGGGAAAGAAATTTTTTTTTGAAGTCTGTTGATGCTTCAGACCATATAAAGAACTACAAGTATATTTACAAACTATTGAGGGATGTGATCATGGAGGTGGGAGAGCATAATGTTGTCCAAGTCGTGACCGACAATGATTCTGCATTTGTCAAAGCCGGAAAAAAGTTAATGAAGCATCATAATGTATTTTGGACATCATGTGCAGCACATTGTATTGATCTCATGTTTGGGGCAATGGGGAAGAGAGAGAATATTGCTAATGTCATAAAAAGAGCTAAAACGATCACAAATTATATTTACAATCACAGTTGGTTGTTGGCAAAGATGCATGAATTTTGCAAAGGAGAAATTATTCATCCAGCTACCACTCGATTCGCCACCAACTATATTGCATTAGACAGCCTACTTAAGAAGAAATCAGGGTTGAAGCAACTATTCACTAGCGATGATTGGGCCAACCACAATTTCAGCCGCTCAAATGCAAGTCGTATGTTGGAAAGTATAGTGCTTGATCATTCTTTTTGGACTTAATCAGAACATGTGTGCCAAGTGTTTGAACCTCTTTACAAAGTTTTACGGATCGTTGACACAGAGGTGTATCCTACTATAGGGGCAATGTATGAGTTAATGTGTGTAGTTAAAGAGGAATTGGAAACAAAACATGGTGCAAGGTGGGTCATAAAGATAATTGATAACCGATGGTATAAAACATTATACCACGATTTGCATGCAGCAGGTATAAATTATGTCATAATTTGCAATTCATTTCTTTAGTTGCATAAGTATTATTTCTCTTATTAGAGTATATGTTTCTTTGACCAGCATATTATTTGAATCCTCGATACCAATACAGACCCGGTGTTGGAGACAATGGTACCCTTATACGTGCTGTACACAAAGTATATTCTAAATTATACCCTGCATCACCAGTAGTTGGCCAATTTGGAAATGAGGTACACAATTACTTAAATTATAATAATTACATTGTTGGATTAAACTAACACGATTTATTGAATTCAGCTAACATGGTTTAAAGATGCAAGAATAACTTTTGGAGAACCAACATCAGTTGCTGCTCGAACAAAAATGTCTCCTGGTGAGTGTAAACATATTTCACTATCAGTTTATAATAGAATTTGTTGGAGTTATTAGACTTATCAAAATTATTTTTCATTATAGCTGAATGGTGGATCATGTATGGGACTGATGCACCAATTGTGAGAAAGTTAGCAATCAAAGTATAATCACAAACAACTTCCTCATCTGCTTGTGAAAGAAATTGGAGTACATTTGCACTTATTCACACAAAGCAAAGAAATAGGTTGGCTCATAGTAGGTTGGAAAAATTAGTTTATTGCTACTACAACATGAAGCTTCAAATTTGAGATAAGGAAGCAAAAATAGATCATGTCGACCGTGGTGACCCACTAGATGTGTTTGATATTGCTGTTGAAAATGATGATACAGAGGGTAACCAACTTTATCAATGGATAAGACCTCTTCATTTAGATGATGATGAAGGCAACCCAGCTGTAAGAGTTGCTGAAGAAGCATGTAATGAAGGGATAAATGTAGAAGAAAGAGTATTAGAGGAGGAGGTGGGATCTAGCAGCGCTGACTCTTTGGAATAACTTTTGCGCCCAAGACCAAGAAACAGAGGAATTCCTCCTTCTTCCAATCCTACACAACCACAAGATCCTGCTGATACTAACGATAGCTCTAGTATAAGATCAGGAGACTCGCCTACCACTGGAGGTGGGAATGATGAAGGATATAGTGGAGCTGGAGGTAGTGGTGGATATGGAAACTATGTTGGACCACCTCCTGGATTTATGAGCCCCTTCACTGGTGAGGCAAACTTCATGCATGCAACACAAGATGAGGACCATGGGAGTAGACAGGCAGGACCAAGAATTGGTGCCATAGGGAAGGACTATACTCGTAGAGAAAGAGGCAAGGTGATTTTGTCAAGTCAAGCTTCAGACTCTGTTGGAGTGGGAGTAGTAACTATGATTATACTCATAACCAACCATTTCCCTACCCTTCATATCCCATTCCTTTTGGGAAGGAATCGAGCAGCTCATGGAAAGAATCTAAGACTCAATCTTCAAATGATTTTTCTCATGGACAACGTCAACCAATCTCGGATCCATATGGGTGGCATGTTAACAATTACATGAAAAACTATTTTGGGGATTTATCATTTGATGACTACTCTTCACAATACACTTACTCGACACATAGAGATGATGAAGATAGTGAAAAATTTGAACCTCATAGGAACTCTATGTGGTACTAAGTCACTTATGTATCTTACCATGCAATGTATAAAATGTAAAATATTGTAGTAAATCATTATATGTAAAATATTATAGTAAATTATTATATGTAAAATATTGTAGTAAATCATTATATGTAAATGATTGTGGTGTGTTTAATCTTCTTTCATTAATTACTACATATTTTCTACACTCACAGTGTTTGTCAGCTCACTATATAATCAACTTAAATTTGTTAAATCCATCATGCAATGCATTTCCTTCCAATTTTTTGTGATAAATTAATAGATAATTGACTAAATAAGCATCCTCCAAAGTTTCAATAAAATTTTTCAAGTTTTTCTTACAATTTCTGTGGTTTTTATTCAATTTTTATCGATATAGATAATATCCCGATATTTCCATCGAAATTTTCATGTTTTTGGACTACCGATATTTCCGATATCACCGATTTTTTAGATTGATGTATGATGTATTAATGTTATACTTTAATGTATACCGATGCGTATGTAATTTTCAGTTATACTGAGGTGAAATCCACTAATCATTTGTGTGCAAGATTGTGTAGGAAATATTTCTAATAAAATGCAGGTTTAGAGCGTGCAAAATGGAGAACAAAGACATGACCTACATTATATATGCCTTGTGAAGGCCAGTCATGATATGCATTCCTCGTGGAGGAGGCTATTAATGCAAAATGTTGAGGGAGATGTGCTTAAGCCCATAAGGGAGTCACCTAGAGAGGTAACCCAACTTATGTGATTGGAGATCCCATGAAGGAAGTTCAATGTGGTAGAAACAATCTATATTGCGTGACTGATATAGCACTCATAAAACTATGGAGATATCCTTGAGATATTCTTCTGCTCATCCCTAAGGCAAAAGTGCTATTTTATGTGACGTCGGGAAGGGATTTATCCTTGAATGAGTCTCGAGGTGGGCAAACTCCCGCAGGGTGCAGGTCACATGTATTCTTGGAGAACTCACCTAAGTGAGAGACGCTGTGAGGCCGCGACTGTGAGAATTGGGCTATTCTCTAGTAACTCTCATGAGAATCAAGATTAGCACACAACCATAAATAGCGCTACCCCGCATCCAATTCTCAACCAATACTATGTGTGGGATATGTTGAAATTTGGTCAAAGGTGCCGAGTTCAATACTTTGTACACTCAGGTTCCTCAAATGGAGACTATCATCACTAAGTGAAGGTTCAAGCCTGGAAGGCACCTACACCTATTGCATAGTATTATTGTTCACCCGTTTTGTGTTTACTCCTGAGATGGAGGGGCGAAGTTCCCCACTGGCTTGGAGACCATTTGTTGGTCGACAAGTCAGCTTTCTTTGGTGTGTGAGCGTGCCATTGCTAGCAATGTAAATCCTAGCAGACTTCTTTTTAGAGTGGATAACTCGCGCCCCAAGTTACTGACTTCTAAAACAAACGATTGTGAATTTGGGTGAGGAATATCTCCCAAGTAAGTTCTTTTCTTGCCTCAGACTAGTGAGGACTTTCATAATTTATCTCAGTATCAAATGGCTGTTCTAGCCAGAAATATTCGATAGAAGTTGGGCTGTTTTAGGCAGAACTGCCTTTTACAAAACAATAAATATGCATATCAACGCTAGGAAGGTTAAAAGATGGCCGGAACTCTGCTTCTGCTTGGATGGAAGGCTCTGGTTTAGGCTGGACTGGACGCGCCTGGGCCGGTCCGTACTGCTTCGTGATTTCAAATGCTAGGCTGAGCTATAAATCGATACCAAAGTTCGATTTTGGCAGAGCTTTATGTTTGCTTCACGCTTCGTGAGACTTTTGAGTGGGCAGAATTGCAGCTTCTTCAGTTTGAAGGGGCAGAAGCGGCTATTCTTGGCTTTTGCTGAACCAAATTTGTAACGAGAGAGATCTCGTTTTAGAAGACTTATTTTCTAAGTCTGAACTTTGGAATTCTGATCTAAAGCTGGTTTCTCTTGGAATCCAAGTGAGCTTTTGGTTGTTTTCTCGTTGTTATTTTTTTGATTGATTGATGAATTGAGTGTCCTCTTCTTTGCCTATTTTTGTTTTTTTTATAAGAGACCCTCTTAGGGAGGTGGTTTTTGTTTAAATTTTAATAATGGGCGGTAAAAAGATCTTCTATAATGTAAAGTAAAAGGGATTTTTATCAATCATGGCTGATAGGCTCTCAGTAGTCACCTCCTAAGGCAGTCCCTTCCCTGGTTTCCTGGGTGGCAGCTTTCTATTTCAACCAATGCCACCGTCTGTGTGGGCTAAATGTTATGGCGGTTGGTTTTCTTTTGTATTTTCTGAACAATTCCCTGTTTCCCGTTCTAATTTAGAAGGCGTGACCCGTGAATTCCTTGGAAGATGGTGTATCGATTTGGAGCAAAATCTCGAACACAGATGAATTTTGATCTTCTGTTGGCAGTGTTTCAGAGATGTCCCTCTCATATTTTAAACTGAGTTGGAATTGTTGACTTTGCAAAGCTGAGGTAGTCACGTGGGTGTGTTTTTAATCCCTTGGGTTTGAACCCAACAAAAATTATGGGCTGATCCCTGAAGCCCAAATGACAGTTTCCACGTTGGTCTTTCTTGGGCTGGGGCTTTGTTTTCGTCATCCTGGCGTGAAGCCCAACCTGTCTGGATCCTAATCTTATTATCCTCAAGTTTTCGGGCTGGGCAGGTAATTTTACCATGGGCCTGTCTTTTGAACTTTGGCGTGCTGATTTTAGGCCCAAACAATTATGTTGCCCATATATAAATATATATTTTCACTGTATTTTTTTTTGTCATGGTAAAATTTTGTGGGGGATTGTTGGAATTTTAAAAGGTTTTAAAAATTTAACCATTTTGATTTATATAATTATTTTGGCTGTTTTATTTTATTTATTGTGGGGGGTTATACATATTTAATTTTCAGGTTTTATTTCTATATTGAATGCCATAATTTTCTAGTTTAATGTGGTGAAGGTTACATGTTATTGGATGCCTAGAAAGGCCACTCCTCCTTCACAATTGAACAACCACAATACACCATCAAAATAATACATACCACAGTCTAATTCTCTCCTCTTATACCTCTTATATTTTCTCTACTTATATTATTATTTTTGCCAACGGTTCTGTGACTTGGATACCTATATACGTCTTTGAACGTGCTCATAGCGGATCTTGAGTTTGTGTACAAGGGGTCGTATATTGGAGTCTTGTAGACCACCAGTCCCTGCACGTAGGGAGGCTACAAAGGCTTTAGGACAGCGTCTTTGAAGTGTTTCACCGTACCAAACTCACCTTCTTACTTATTATTTATTTTGCTTTTACTTACCCATCAATTTATTTTTCTTCAATTTCATTGTACCTTAAAAGTTTTTCAATTTGTTTATATTTTATTATAATATAAAGTGAAATTAGTTGTTTTTGTGTACAATTGGCACCTGTGTGTGCACTTGGCAGAAGTATGTACAATTGTACATATGTGTTGAATTGGGAGCTGTGGGTGCAAGTACTGTATTAATGCATGTTGAGGTGGTGCAATTGTATTTTAAATTAGAAGACTTAGCTCCTATATGTTAAAGTCGTATTTATGAGCATAACGTGTTAGTATGATATATAATTATGTGGTGTGAACGAAGTGGGTTAATGGTGAAGTTGATACTATTGCAGAAGAACTAGGTAGATATACTATCCCAATATCCCTTTATCCTTCCTTGGTCTCTATATACATGCTTGACCTAAAACTGTTTATATTCTTTTTTTGTTTGCTATATTTGTGCATTAGTTGATTAAATCAGGTCTGTATTGGGAGTCCATGAAAAAGGAGATAAAGATAGAAAAGAACCAATCGAAGAAAAGTGCAGGGATGGCGTTTGTTGTCGTGTAATCTAGGAGAAAAAATCACGTCCAGGAATCACAAATCAATAATGAGTTGTTGTGCGTCATTCAGTCTCTTGTTGTCCCGGGAAGAAATGACGTCCAAGGGGATTGAAGAGGAGGATGAAGAAGGAAGTCGAAACATTTTGTGTTATCTGAAGCGTTTGACATGCTGGCAAGTGTGTTGACGGTGTGTGAATGAAATGTTAAGCATGTGCAATTGATAGGGGTAATAACGTAGTTAAAGATTAGGAAATGAAAGAATTGGAAAAGTAAGTGAATGAACTGTTAGCAAGTCTATTGACGTTACGTCATGGCAATTGTCATTGGATGTATGCAATTGATAGTGGTAGGAACATATTTAAACAAAAGGAAATGAAAGCATTGGGAAAATAAGTGAATGAACTATTATTCGTGGGAACTCCACATTCCAGTATTCCATTGCACAAAATATGTTAAGAGTAATTACTTGAAGCAAATGTTGAGGTTGAATTTGAACATGAAATAAAAATTGAATATGGTAGACGATAACTTTGAACATATATAAGTCTAAACAAAATTGTGAGTGTTAATTCTATTTAATGTTATTGCAAGCATGGATTATGAAAGAGGGACATTATACACGGCAGAGGGGTGTAATCATGATACGATTGATGTGGGTTATATGGGGGAGGTTGAATCAGTGTACGAAAACATTAATGTGACCCCAATTGGGGAATCAGATTTAGGAGGTGAGCGTTTGAAGAAGAGAACCAATGCGGGATCTGGCGATGCTATTCCCTTGCATTTGGACGGTGTACACTTGTATAATTTGAGGGAAGAACCTGTTTTATTAAAGGAGTTTAAAAGTGTAGAAGAAGCTGAAATTTTCTTCAAAGATTATGCAAAGTCAATTGGTTTTGGTGTAAGAAAGAACCAATGTAGATGGAACAAATATGGAATAAACACGATGCGACAATGATTGTGTTCCACACAAGGACAGAGACATAAAAAATGGATAGATGTTCCATTGGGCTCTGGTTGTAGGCAACGGGAGTTGACAAGAACGAATTACAAGGCTGATTTTTGTGTTAATTACAACAAGAAAGCCTATTGCTACATTGCAATAGAATTCAAGGCTCATCACACCGTTTTGTCAGAGATAATGATTTAGCACAGGCAAAGGCAATGCGTAAGTATTAGTTAGAACGTGTCATTCATTTGACTATATGGTGGATTAGTCTGGTGGATATGTGAATGTTAAATTCACAATGAAGGATTTCTACAATAAAAATGACTCAGAAAGGCAGGCATTTTTGGCTGATGGCGATGCAGAGGCTGCACTTGGGTACACGAATGCAAAAGCTGCAACTGATCCAGAGTATGCTTGCTTCGGAGATATTTTGGAGAGACTCAACATCCCTGGCAAATTATGCTTGCTTCGGAGATATTTTGGCATTTGATAGCACGTATAATACAAATAGGTATGGAAAACCTCGTGTTTTTTTTGGAGTGAACAACCATCGTGCCACAGTAATTTTTGGATATGCTTTACTTGTGGATGAGACAAGTGAGAGTTATGCATGGGTTCTCAGGACCTTTATACTAGCCATGAAGCATAAGAAACCTATTTCTGGTGTGACTGATGGTGATGAAGCAATGCAGAACGCTATTGAGTAATTGTTGCCTAATACTCGACATGGTTGTGTGGATGGCATGTTGGAAAGAATTTAAAGTCGAACCTGCAAATGTTAAAGCGCGTAATTGCATTCAAACGTTGTATGTACCATTGGATGATGCTTGATGAATTCGAGGTGCATTCAAAACATATGATATATACATTTGGTCTCTAAGATAATGATTAGGTGAAGATGATGTATTCCAAGAGGGAACGATGGGCAACCACATTCTTGAGAGGTCATTTCTTCAGTGGGCTGTAAAGCACTCAAAGATGTGAGAGCATGAACCGATGTATGAAGGATTTACTTCGACGGAATGGTCTGAAGTTTTTTGAATGTATTCCTCAACTTGATAGAGCCTTGCTACGAGTTAGAAACAAATGTGTGATGGACGACTTGAAGGCAAAAAATTCCACACCGGTGCTGACAACCCAATTTCATAGTTTGCAGCAACATGTAGCTACTGTCTACACACAGAGTGTGTTTGAAATAGTTCAGAAGCAGCTGAATTATGTGGGAACACTTATTTGTAAAAGTGCCATACCTTTTGGGGGTTGTTGCAAACTCCCAATATCCAAATATGGTCATGGAGGAAGTCAGTAGATAGTTGTTTTCTACGACGAATGAGGTATTTGTCTAGACTGCAGCTGCAAAATGTTTGAATATGGTGGCATACCATGTGCTCATTTGTTATATGTTATGAAAGAGAATGATATGAAGCAGATACCAGAAGGTCTTATTATGAAGAGATGGACTAAATGTGCAAGGTTGGACATTGAAGTTCCAATGCAGGTGCAAAAGAATGAGATTGTTGGTTTACAAGTTGCGAGGTATGGGGCTTTAAGTGGGTTTTGCAACAATTTATGTTATTATGGGTCATTGACAATTGAAGCTTATACGTTGCTTAAGACTGAGTTAGTGAGAATAAGCACTCGGTCTCAAGACACATAGTGTCGCGGGGCGTAGGCCATGTTTGGGTGACCCATTTAGTCCTAAAATGATCCCCATGTTGTCACGAGCACGACGGTATGCTCGGATTTGAATTTGGTTACCGTTTGACTGTCTATCGAATTTACGCATATTAGGCGTTATCCAAGTTTGATATGTTCGGACTGTTGGATTGACTCCATTTCCAAATATGTTGATCTACGTATCTCTAGGATCGTGTAAAAATTCATAGATCGTGAATCGGAGTCCCGGATGCTCCGATTCAATGACTTAAAGTTTGCGTAAAACGGTAACTGTCCGATCATGCAATAGTGAGCGATCCGACCGCTCGATCTAGACCAAACTTGCAGGAGTACCCGTAGGAACTTTCGGATTTGAAATTTAAGGTCGTGGCCCCCTCCGCCCCGGTTGACCAAATTTGAAAAGTTTGACCACTTGGTTGACCAAACGTCTTCCTAGGTTATTCCACCATTCGAAACACGTAGTTGGACCTTAGGAACTTCTTGTCTGTCATGCACATACATGAATCCCATAAAATTAGGAATTTATTTTAAAGTAATCATCCGAGTTATTGTAATTAATTTAGTCTTCATTTTCTTAAACAGGTACTCCGACCATGCGTATGCAATAGGCGGGACCCTGTCAAGGTCAAGTAGCGTAGGATTACTTGTGAGTGTACTTTGTTTTAAATAATATTCATTATTTTCAAGATGGAAAGATACACATAATGATTTATTTGATTATTGAGTTTATCATTTAGTTAACTGTTGAAATATAATATTTTTATGGAAGTATTTGAAATATATTGGATATTTTCAGACTTTGATTATATTGAATTGATGCTATTCTTGAGAATTTCTATCTATATTTGATTTTGTGTGGGGTACATGGGATTGTTGGGAAGGGGTTATGGACTGTGAATGGGTTGTGGATTAAGTCAATTTTGAGTGCTATTCGCACTACCCTATGTACCTCCCTCGACTTGGAATACTGAAAATGGATACTTGGAATTTAGGGATACTTGGATATATTGGAACCCGAGCACCCTTGACTGGGTGTTTCGTAGACGCTTAGCTGGGTTAGTTTGTGCTCGTAGGACTTGTCACAAGCGTACAAGTATTGAGGATTCTGCTGTATGTGCTAGTAAGCTTAGTCCTCGGTGGACGGCTCGTTCCCTAGCCACATGTTCAATTGAGGATTCTTCCATGTGGTCTAGTCAAACAATCCCCCAATTGGATTGTTTCTCTGGTACAAGTTTGGTAGTGGTCATACTTATATACAGATATATAATATTATATATATATATATTCCTATACATTCATTCTTATTTATCAGTCAGGATACTTGCTCTTTCGCCGTGCCAACGGGCACGCATTTCGAGAGAGTAGCTTGGGAAAAATGGGAAAGGTTTTTAATGGGATGGTGTGAGTAATCTATTACGAGAATACGGATTTCACTTTGGTTTTTGGCTTAATTATATAATATATAGCTATGTCGGCTTTGAATGCATGTCGTTTTAAGCATCCTTTTCCAAATGGTGGGGTTACTATATGTTTTTTTAACATAACAAAACTTTGTTTTTGCCCACTCACAATTTTCTGCTCTGCGCCCCCCAGGCAGTAGATAGACTCATACCGAGCGGCAGAAACGAGATCCTCACTTCCTAGCTCGATCTCTTGTAGGATAACTTTTCTTCATTTAATTTCCGTTGAACTTTATGTTTCACTTGTAAACTGAATTTCATCAGGTACGCCCTATTATATAGCCCATGCTAGGGTTCGATGTAAAGCCGGAGGCCTATTATGTAAATTGCATGTTATTATCTTGTGCATGCTGCTGGTTGGTGTATATAATTCTGTTTTTAACAGGTTGAAAATTTTGGGAATGTCCATTTTCAAGGGAAACTCTACCGAAATTTCGGCGAAAGTCTCGTCCCACTTTTTCTTGTTTTGGAAAGAGAGGTTTGATGTTAGTAAGTGGGCCCGATGTCAGAAATACCATAGGATTCGTCCCGGATTATGAGGAATTCTGGGTGGGTCCTGTCAACTTGGTATCAAAGCATTAGGTTCATTGTCCTTCGAATTTCACGCTTCCTTTGCATTCTTGAAAGTAATGGCTCCACTATTTTCTTTCATATAGAACTATGCCTCCTCGAAGTGGTAGACCAAGAACACGTTTTCCCGAGCCTGGGGAGCCCATTCCACCTCCAACACCATCTCCACCTCTATCACCACCTCCATCTCTACCTCTACCACCACCTCCATCTCCACCACCTCCACCTGTCGGTGAGGGACCTGGAGAGAATGTGCTAGACTTGCGTCATGCACTCGACCAGTTCACTCGAATTGTCACCACAGCTTTACAAGGGAGGTGTAATACTGAAGCCTTAGATATCAAAAGGGTCAAGGAGTTGGGAGCTCATGAATTCTTTGGCAGTGTGGACCTTGTTGAAGCTGAGAATTGACCCACAGATATTGAGAGAGTGTTTGACGTCTTGCAGTGCCCTAATGAAAACCGAGTGCAATTGGCAGCTTTCCTCTTGAAAGGAACATTGGTGGAAGATTGTCCGTAGAGGGTATGCTGATCCTACTACCGTCACTTGGCAGAGTTTCAGCCTGTCTTCTATGAGCAATTCTATATGCACTAGTACCAGAATGCAAAGAAACCCGAATTCCTTCATTTGAAACAAGGGTCGATGTCCGTGCTAGAATACGAGCACAAGTTCAATGAATTATCCCGATTTGCCCCTGAACTAATTCCCACTGAAGAAGATAAGAGCAGAAGCTTTGAGGAGGGTTTATGGTTGGATATCCAGGTAGTGGTCACCGCCACCACTTATCTTACTATGAGGGCACTGCTCAAGCAGCAGATTGTGTGGTGAAGAAGCTTAGTGCTGGTTCAGTAAGGCGTCGCAGGGATTCATTTGGCTTTGGTGGACCGAGGCAGGGTCCATCAAAGAGGGGTGGATCCAGCTCTACTTCAGCAGGCAGTGGATGGTCCAGAGGATATGGGTCCAGTTCTGGTAGTGGGAGATCTGGGCCTAGGCCAGCTTGGGGTCATTATTCTGGGAAACAGTCGATGGCTAGTATGGCTAGGGATCCTTCTCGCTAGAGTAGCTCAACCTGTCAGAACTGTGGGCAGGTGGGACATTTTAGGAGGGATTGCCCACAGCTTGGGCAAAGCGGTGGTCCCAGTCAGAGAGGCAGTGTGGGTTGTTTCTACTGCGGTCAAGTTAGGCACTTTAAAATTGAGTGCCCTCTTCTCTCTCTTGGTGGTACGGCAAGGCAGGAGACTGGGGCCCAATAGGGGCAAGGCAGCCGAGGTCAGAGTCAGAGCCAGAGTGGTGCTTCATCATTAGTTGTGGGCTCTTTATCCAGTAGTGGAGTACAGTATACTTTTCGGGGTATGGGTGGTAGAGACCAGAGGGGTCAGTCTGGGTTTCTACTACTCAAGCCCGTGTATTCTCTATGACTCAGTAGGAGGCACATGCCACACCCGATGTCATCACTGGTATGATTCATGTTATTGGATACTTTGCAAGTGTTCTAATAGATTTCGAGGCCATACACTCATGCATTGCACTTAATTTCGTACCATATGCAAGTGTCAGACCTACACCAATTGCTGAAAGCTTTAGCATCTTCTTACCTATGAGGGATGTCCTTTTTGCGAATATGGTATTCACACCAGAAGGGAGTTTTCGGCTTCTTCTTAAGCGAGACACATCCCTTGCCCGCGAAGTTGCAGCTTCATCCTTGGAAGACTTGGCCTTGGCCTTTCTCTTTAAGGGGGTTCGATCGAGGACTCCTCATGTTTGGTAGGTATATCATCCGAGTCTAGACCATACTTTTTCCATCTCTCAACATCTTCAATAGGAAGCAGACCACCAGCTTTCTCCCCATACTTTCTCAACAGCCAGCACCATTCGTGAAACCTCGCAGGGATGTTCAGAGCTCGATAGACCTTAATCATGTCTGGCCCAAGATCCAGTCTCTTGCATATGTCATTCTTTATAAGCAAAAGACAGAATTCAATTAGTCATACATCAAAGAATTTAGACAAAAAAGAAGTAGATCAGTAGCAATAGGGCATACCGTCACATTAGGTGATGGGAACAAGTGAACCATTGTAAACCTCGCATTCCCATCGTCCACTGACTTCCAACACATTGGCATGCCATGCGTGATCACTTTGGCTAAAACTGTCAAACAGCTTGGCTTTGCACACATGGACTTCAGTATACTTCTCGTAATGCCTCCCTTCGTAGAAGTAGAAGAAGTCCCACACCATCAGTTCTAGCTTGAAGAAATGACTCAATTCTCAAAACACATGATCGCTTGAAAGACTTCGGAGTACATTAGATGGGGGCACACTCCATGGCGCAGAACACCTTCCTAAAAAACTTAGACAACGGGAATGTGAAGCCCAAGGAGAAATCAAAGGGACGAAAAATCATAATCCTAGCATCTAGATCATTCAGATCCACACAAGGTGCATCGTTAGTCGAGGACTCTTCTAGCTTGACATGCACGTCATCTAGTATGGCAGAACTATAAGTGGCACGCCACTTATGGAATTGAGCTTCAGACGTAATTAGCCACAAATCTTTACTTGTGCACCTTGGAACCACCCTCCAGTTACAATGGTACTTACAAACTCAGTGACTGGCTACCATCCTCGAAAGACATGATCAGTGAACAACTGCAAAAAAAGAAGAAAATTGCAACTTAGATAGCATGTCAAAACCCTAAAGTGGCAGTTCAAAAAAAAAAAAAAGCAAAATTGTAGCCGCCAGCCACAATCGACGAGCACCGCAACAACGGCCAACAACCGCAGCTGAGCAACTGCACCCAAATGGCGGACCTCGCTTGCTTTATCCACTGCGCTGTGATGACAACCAGCAGGCCCATGCTTGTTGGTCCTGTCCGCTATCGAAAGAAAAAGAAAAACAAAAGAAGAAAGATGTGGTAGCCACAGCTACAACAACCTCTGCAACACTGTCACCGTCGCCACTGCTACCGATCATGACGACAACCAGCTGGGCCCACCCAGATTGTCCTCGCTGTGAAGAAAGAAGAAGAAAAAAATATATAAATTTGACCTACCTTGGGGTACACGGTGACTCCTCTCTTCGACTAATACAAATTCTCCAAGATCTCTCTCAAGCTAGAAAGTAGAGAAGACAAGTTTGCAATTTGAAGAAAAGTGAAGAGAGACCTTATATTTATAAAGATTGGGCATCCTACGTCAAGGAGGAATCATAAGCCTATTCCCATTGGGAGTTCAACTCCAAGAAAAGTACAAGGAAAGTTCAAAGCCTACTCCAATTTGGAGCCTAATTTGCAAAAGGAGTCCAACTTAACAAATAAATCCCAGATGCAGTTGAGCCCATTCATTTGGCCAAGTAATTGATACTAAAAATATGGATATTATCTTTAACCCTAAACACCCGAAACCTCTCTCTCTCTTTCTCTCTCTCTGCCCTAGCCAATGACATCCCTATCTGCCAGCCTCACCACTCTTGTCTCTCCCACATGGCCAAGTGTCACCACACACGGCTCCGACCACCCGGTTCTCCCCATAGAGAAAACTCCGTGCCCTTTTTTAGTTATTGTTTCTCAAAGATTTAATTGAATTAACTTAGGCATCGAAGGGCCTTTGGCCAACATCCCTCGGGTGTGGTATTTTACTCCAGTTCGTTTTACAAGAATCGAGGAAGAGAGAGAAGGAAGCTCAAAGGGTGAGGGATCTACACTCAAATATTCTCCCGTGAGAAATTTACACAAACATTGGTTATTTTCTTTCTTGCTTTGTATTTGTTATATTTATTTTTTCTTGTTTGTTTCAATTTGTTCTAGTTTCTTTTGTTTTTCTTTGATTTTATTATTTCGTGTTGTTTTGTTTTGTATCAGTTCGTTTTGTATCAGCTTTTGTGTTTTTCCTAATTTGTTTTGGTTTTCTCTGAAGCTCTTTTGTTTCTCGATTGGAGGTGTTACTTTTTTGGCACCCTGTTTTCTTTCTTTTCTGTTGCCTTCGCGTTTTTCTGTTGTTAGGTGTTTTAAGATTTTTCTTTTCTTTTTGTTTGTTTTGCTATTTAGTTTTAGTATACTCTATTAGCAGGATGCCCATGTAAGTTCCCTAGTCTCTCTTTATGATTTTTGTGCTTTTTCTCTTCTTGGTTGGTTTCTTGTCGGTTGTACGCTATTCTTTCTTTTATTTGTAGTTTAACTTGTTTTGGGTTGTTTTGGCATGTTTCTTGGCTTTTGTTCTTTGATGTTCTCTTCTCTTTTTTTTATTTTTTATTTTTTTCATATGGTTATATTGCTTTACTATCTCTTTGTTTTCGAAGGTTTGTTTTTTAAAAATTTTGTTTCTTGTTGACAAGTTCTGTTGTTGACTGCGTTACTTGGAGGTGCAGCTTGTTGGGGAGTTCCAGCATCCTTTTCTTTCTTTTTTTTTCTTTTCTTTGTTAGCTCATGATTGTTTAAGGCCGCGAGGGTTTTTAAAATTACGCTTGTTCCTGGCTCTCACGTTGGGTTTCGAATGGTTTCATCATATGCTTTGTGTACTCTTATAAAATGCTTCTTTTCTTAATAAAGCATTTGTACCAACGAAAAAAAAAAATTTCGCACATACAAGAGAATTGGAGGATGTATGATACAGATCATGAAGTTCATGATGCTGGACATTTGACTGTACATTATTCTGGTTTGTGTGAGCCCATTCTAAGTGCACTTTTGTTTGGAGAAGAACATCTTCATTACAAACCTCCTATAACCAAAATTGTTTCATGAGCGTGTCAAATATTCTTCTTAATATCCAAACTTATATTGTCATCATATTGCTTATGTATTAGGATTTTAGTACCCTCATATCGCCTATTTTTCAAGTATGTGTTAAAATAAAATTACGAGGGGAGTATGGCTTTGGTATTGCCGCTGTATTGCCACTGTAGTGCCGTGGTGTTGTTTGGTTATTGCACTTTTATTGGTTTCTTATCACCTGTTTTTTCAAGTTTCTCTTATAAATGAACTTATAATGTTATTTTGTAAAGGAAAATGCTAAATCATTATTCATTATCATATAAATAAGGTATAACAAGCACCATATTTGTATCTCTTTAATATGATTGATATATTTGCCAATGATCCTCATAAAACATCTTGTACAAGAACTGAAGATATATTATTACATAATATTCTGAACCACACTCATAGGCTCCCAAATCCCTATACGGTTCAACATTGTAAGCATACTTCTGAAAGACTGAAAATAAAACCATCTCCACACACACCAATATGTTTTGAACAGCTTCCTCAATTATGATGAGATCGAATAATTTTCAATATTGCAAGTATGTCAAGAACAAATGCCTACAAAATCAAATGAACTTCTTTCTCGAAATACACAACAAATGTCATTGTATAGAACAAGAAATAAGGATTAGCCATGCTCCAAAATGAATCAAGTACAAATCTACTAATTGGAAATGTTCGAGAAAATACATTTTATGAAAGTTTTTTGCAAACCAATATGGAATATCAGTGTTAATATTTGAGCAAAAACAAAGGTATTTGATATGGTTTTGGACATCTCTAAACAAACATGAAACATAGTTTGAGACATGGACACTGGTGTTAGAACCAGCATGACCTACCCAACAATCAGGAAGCCATCTTTCCTGCTGAAACTACTAAGACTGCCGAACACGATCAAACAACGATAAATGATGTTGCCAAAGGTGAAAGACACGAAGAGGCCAAGATAAAATACATGAGCCCAACCACAGCTGCACCACTAGTTAGAGCTTTGTCACCAGGTGAGGACACAACTTACCTAGAATAAAACCCACCTCAAGGAGATGAAGAAGACTTGCAAGATGAAGAGTTTGACAATGTGGAAACTTATAAAGAAAAGTAGTTTTTTTTTTTTTTTCAATCCTTCTCTAAAGAAAATGTTGAAACTTTCCTTCCCCCCTAAAATTAAATTATTTTGTTTGGTTATCCCTTCAACAAAAAATTAAAAAATGGAGAAAAACTTTCTCGGATCATAATGAACACTTTTTAACAATATTTTTCTTGAATACCCTTTTGCTTGTCAATAATCCGGTCTAAAATGGAATCGTTAATAATTTGTTCTTTACCTATCGGCATGAGTTGATTGGCTTATTTTAAATTGGAATTGGCCATGTGCTAAAATATGAATATGGTTTGAACACTTTGGGTTGGGTTTTATTCTTCTTCATAAGGAGGTATATATAGGAGTTTACATGAGCGCTTTACAAGGACATAGATACAGTAATCAAATAGGATAGTATCTCCTAATTATACAATGATTTGTCAACTATATAGAATAGGAAAGTAAATCCCTTAATTCATCAAGGAAATAAATCTCCTTGATTAATTAGGAGACTCTCATCAACACTCCTCCTCAAGTTGGTGCATATATGTCACCAATGCCCAACATAGTAAGTGAGCCATGAAATACTCTGCCACAAACAATTTTTGTTAAGATATCTGTAAGTTGATCTTCTGATTTTACGAATGGTAGGTGGATGATCTTCTTCTCAATTTTTTCTTTGATAAAATGTCTATCCACCTCAACATGTTTGGTTCGATCATGTTGAACTGGATTATGGGCAATATCGATAGCTGACTTGTTGTCACAATGCAACTCCATTGGCTTTTCTGGCTTGAAGCCTAATTTTGTCAATAATCTTCTGATCCGTAGTAATTTACAAACTCCATGAGCCATTCCTCGATACTCTGCTTCTGAACTAGACCGAGAAACCACATTTTTCTTTTTACTCCGCCAAGTAACTAGGTTACCTCCCACGAATGTAAAGTAACAAAAAGTAGAGCGTCTATCTGTAATGGAACCAGCCCAATCAGTATCTGCATATCCAAAAACTTCAAGATCTCCATTTTTTTAGAACATTAATCCTTTCCCAAGGGCTAACTTTAAGTATCTTAAGATCCGATTAACTGCATTCCTATGAGAAATATTGGGCGAATGCATAAACTGACTAACCACACTCACAGCATAAGCAATATCTTGTCTTGTGTGTACTAGGTATATCAACCTTCCAACAAGGCGTTGGTACTGTTCCTTATTGGTTGGTTCTTGGTCCATGTCTTTACACAACTTTTGATTCATCTCAATGGGTGTGTCAGCAGGCTTACATCCAAGCATTCCTGTTTCAGTGAGTAGATCCATTACATACTTCCTTTGGGATAGAAATATACCAGTTTTTGACCTTCCTACTTCGATTATGAGAAAGTACTTCAAATCACCTAAATCATTCATCTCAAATTCCTGAGACAAATACTTTTACAACTTCAGTTGCTCTTCTACGTCGTTTCCAATTACGATTATGTCATCTACACAAACAATCAATGCAGTAAGTTTTCCTTCTTCACGCTTCAAGAACAGGGTGTGATCTGAATTACTGTGTGTATATCCAAAATTCTTCATAGACTTAGTAAATCTGCCAAACCATGCCCTAAGAGATTGCTTTAACCCATATAATGACTTTCTGAGCTTGCAAACTTGATTTTTCTTGTCAGGAGCTGAATTACATCCTGAGGGTAAGTCCATATATACTTCTTCTTCCAAGTCTCCATGTAAGAATGCATTTTTGACATCAAACTGATGTAGTGGCCAATCGAGATTTGCTGCTAGAGACAATAGGACTCGAAGGGGTCGTTTGGTACACAGGCTTGGCTTAGACTGGCTTGGACTAAATTTAATACCATGTTTGTTTCATTTAATTCTAGTATTAGATGAGATTGCTAATACCGGGCCCACCAAAAACACCTCCTTAGGAGGGGACTACTAAGCCCATGTAAAAATGGAGGATTAACTAGTCCTATGTTCACCAATGTATAAGATGCATATATTATATTGTAATATTAATAACATATATTACTATTATTATTATTGTTATTATTACTATTATTATTATTACATACACATATACTATAATGTACATATATACACGTATATACACATATACATGTATATATATAAACACATATATACATATATAATATGTATAAATACACATAGATATATACACGTATATTATTATTATAATATACCCATATACACATACATATTAATATTATAATAATAGCATACATGTATAGAGTCCCGATCTCTTGGACCACAGGAGTCCAAGAGATTGTGGTCACCCACCGTTGGATATAAATCCAATGGTTCAAAAAAGTTTCTTAAAAGAAGTGTAAGAGTGAGTGAACTGTTGAATTTACATTTAACGGTGAGTGACCACAAATCTCTTGGACTTCTGTAGTCCAAGAGATCAGGACTGTACATGTATATATGTAATATATATATATATTATAATACATATATATATATATATTATAATACATATATATATATTATAATACATATATATATATTATAATACATATATGTGTATATATTATACCCATATATGTATTATAATATACATATACACACGTATATACACATATACATTATATAGTTATACTATATATATATTATAATATACATATATACACGTATATACATGTATATTATTATTATTATTGTAACATACCCATATATATTATATATTATAATATACATACACATATATATAAATATATGTATATGTATTATATGCATGTATATTATAATATACATTTATACACCTGTACACACACACACATATATATATATATGTTTATATTATTTCAATATATAATGTTATTATAATATACATATATATACACACATATAATACATGTATGCTATTATTATAATATATATATATAGATATTTAAAATAAAATAAAAATCTAGTCCTAGTCCAAGCATACACCAAACGCAGGATAAGTATTATTCAACTTAGACCAAGCCAAGCCAAGACAGTCCCTAAGCATAGTCCATACCAAGACAGTTCTGTGTAACAGACGAACCCTATAGTGTTAATCTTGTTTACTGGGGCAAAGGTCTCCTCGTAATCTATCCCATATCTCTGTGTGTACCCTTTCACCACCAATCTAGCTTTATATCTTTCAACGAATCCATCTGCTTTGAGTTTCACAGTATAAATCCACCTGCATCCTACTATCTTCTTTCCATGAGGTAAGAGCATGAGTTCCCATGTGACATTCTTTTGGAGAGCTCGCATTTCTTCATTCATAGCCTCTTTCCATTTTAGGTCTTCTAGTGCTTCAGTTACACTGGTGCGGATAAATATGTCAGCCAACTGCTTCACATAGTGCACACTTGACTCTGATAATTTGTTGAGAGATATATAATTATTGATCAGGTATTTCCCTTTGGCTTTAAGATCTACTTCATATTGTACTCGAGGTTTGCCACGATTCTTCTTTTCTGGAAGCTGATACGTTGGTCTGTGCCTTCTGAAAGCAAATCATCATGAGATATTTCATTTGTATTATCAGTTTCAGAAAAAGATGTTACCTGAATAACTTCCTTAGTAGGTGATTGGTCCCGTATTGGAGCTGAAGCGGGCAAAATCTCATAAAATGGTTCAATTTCCTCCTCCTGATTTTGACAGCGTGGAGACAACTGATCATTTTCCTCTGCGACCGATCGCTATCTGCTGGCAACCGGTCATTTTGAAGCAGGTTCTCTGTAGTTGAAGAACTAAGGGGGGGCAACCGGTTGCTTTCCACTGGTGACCGGTCTCTGTAGTTAAAATATGAATATGGTTTGAATACTTTGGGTTGGGTTTTATTCTTCTCCATAAGGAGGTATATGTAGGAGTTTACATGAGTGCATTACAAAGAAATAGATATAGTAATCAATTAGGATAGTATCTCCTAATTATACAATGATTTGTCAACTATATAGAATAGGAAAGTAAATCCCTTAATTAATCAAGGAAATAAATCTCCTTGATTAATTAGGAGATTCACGTCAACACCAGGCACGAACCCATGATTAGAAATTTAGGTGGGCTAACTTTTAGGCTAATGTTCCCAATCGAAAAATTTGTCTTGAAATTTCGAAAATCTACTTTATTTTAATGATATTTCCCAAATTGTATATAACTTGTTAATACTTCTATTATTTACCTCTACATCTTTTAACTATATTATTAAGAACAACATATTTTTCAAATTATACATAAAATCCAAGATTTGAAATATCAAAAGTCTCAAAACGTGGAAATGTAGACAAATATAATGATATTGTTAAAATATAACTATATATATATATATATAAGTTGTGATAGAAAATGGGAAAAACTAGAGATTTATGACTTTATAAGATATTTACAAGAATGGAAGTGAATGAAAAGTCATTGTGTGGTTAGATGCATATATAACACAAGTCTATGTATAACAAAATTATAGATTAGAAAAATAATAAAAAAATGAGATGGTTTGGTTAGGCGCTGGGCAACCGAACCAAACCACGCCATTGGCCGGAAATAGTATGCCAGACTAAGCCTTAAGGTTCACCATTTTTGAACGTCGACGCCGAACCATACAATGCTTTAATCGACTAACTCAGCTCGCGAAGAAAACGGTTGGGTGTTGGTTTAGCTCCAGTTTTCAAATTAGTGGCAAACAAAAAAGACGACGATGGAGATCTGGATAACAATGCCAGATCTACGGTCAAAGCAGAAAAGAAAATTATGGCCGCTGGTTTGCTTGGGCCAAGAGAAGAAGAAACAGATAAAGAGTGGAAGAGAAAGAAGAAGAGGAAAATAGAAGAAGTGAAGAGAAGAAGAAGAAATAGAGTGAGGAAGAAGAAGAGAAAAAATAACATAGGAGAGAAATGAAGAGAGTCGGTGGCTACTAGGTGTTGGGGCCCTTTTTTTTAAGAGATGCAATGGGCTTATTGGATTGCTGAGAGGTTGACTACGTGAATAATAGTATTGGAAATGATGCTTTTGTATTCACTTGATGATTAATACAATGAGCAGTACAAAGCTTAATACAGAGTTGATGATGCTAACTAGAGTAAGTAGATGAGTGATTGAATACAAAACCAATTAGAGTTAATACACAAAGTCAACATAAAGATAAATTAGGAAGGGAAGCCTTTGATTGATTCTATGGAGTTGACGATGAAGCTGCTGGAAAAGCCTTATTTGGCAGCGGCAAGATTGCTGGAGATGAGGCATTAATTTGCATTAACTGTTGTGGTTCCCTTATATGCCCCAGCAATATGGTGGCACCGTCAGCAACACTAATCTTGGACCAGAGAAGTTAAAAACGGTGGCGAGACAGAGGCTTAGTGAGGGCATCAACGAGTTGATTAATGGTGGAAACATGAGATCCTGAAGGAGCCCACGAGTGACCAAATCACGAACAAAATGAAAATCAATGTCAATGTGTTTCATGCGAGAGTGGAGAACAGGATTGGCACAGTAGAAGGTGGCACCACTATTGTCACAAGAAATGGCAGGGGTAGAGGAGGGCATAACACCATGTTTGCTAAGCAGGGATTTGATCCAAGCAAGTTCAACAGCGGTACAAGCAACGGCACAGTACTCAGCTTCAGTGGATGAGCGAGCAACGGCTCGTTGTTTACAGGAGTTCCAGGAAATGAAATTATTGCCAAGATAGATAACATAGGGTGTGGTGGATGTTCGATCATCACGGTTGCAGACAAGGCAGTGGTGCGAGAGCGTTTGAGAAGAAGACCAGGGTAGATGGTGCCTTTGAGGTAGTGAAGGAGACGCTTCAAAGCTTGCCAATGAATGTCAGATGGTTGATGCATGAATTGAGATAGCTTGATGACAGCAAATGAGATGTCGTGGTGAGTGAGACTGAGATATTGAAGACCACCAACTCGTTGTCGATACTTAGTGGCATCAGTGGGAGGAGAATCATCATGAAGCACGAGAGAATCGGAAGTGGTCATGGGTGTACTGACTTCCTTTGCACCATCCATGTGGGCCTTGCTCAGAAGATCACATATATACTTGTGTTGAGACAAAAAAAAAAGACCAATGGTAGTGGGCACAACTTCAACACCGAGAAAATAATTAAGGGATCCAAGACACTTGACAGAGAACCTCCTAGCAAGAGCATGAACAAACTGAGAAACAAGTGAGGCATTATTTCCTGTGTCAACAAGGTCGTCAACATACACAAGAAAATAAATAACAGTGCATTCACAGTGGTAAATAAAAAGTGAAGCATCAGATAGGGCATTTAGGAACCCATTACAAAGCAAGAATGAGCTCAACTCTTTGTACCAAGCATGGGGTGCTTGTTTGAGAAATATACACATCTTTAGTAAGGGATCCATGAAAAAAATGCATTATTAACATCCAGTCAGAAGAGAGGGTGAGATGCAAGACAACCTGAATGGTAGTGGGTTTCACAACATGACTGAAAGTGTCAGAGAAATCAATGCCAGGGCATTTATGAAACCCTTTAGCCACCAAGCGGGCCTTATACCGGTCAAAAACGCCATCAAAATGGCGTTTGATAAAGAACACCCATTTTCACCCAATAAGATTGTGACGAGGATATGGGGGAACAAGTTCCCATGTGCCATTGCAAATTAACACTGTAAACTCAGCAGATATTGCAGCACGCCAAAGAGGGTCCCGAGTAGCCTGAGAAACACATGTGGGTTCCAAGGATGGGGGAAGGGGATGTTTGGTTGCAGCATAGAGGTGCTTAGGCTTGAAGATGTTGTTTTTAGATAAGGTAACCATAGGATGATGATTAGGAGCAGTAATGGGATGTGGTGAAGGGGAAGGTGGGTGAGGAGGTGCGGGAGATATGGGGAGGTGATGTACTGATGAAAAGGTGGCCAAGGTCGAGTCTAAAGAGGGCAATGGAAGTGTTTGATTAGGGGAAAAGGTGCTGGAAAGGGTGCCAGAAGGGATGTCGGAAGGGGTGCCAGAAGGGGAAAAAGGGGTTGGAGAGCGAATCTCCTCCGAGGCCAAGGATGGCAGGGGCTGAGGGCCCTGTGATGGTGGCGAGTTGATTGGAGGCGGTGAAGGAAGGTGTGGCATGGTGGCAAGACGGAGAAGAACTGAAACTAAAGAGGGAAGAAGGGCCGTCAAGGTAGAAAGACTCGAAGAGGAGACATGAGAGGAAGTAGGGTCATGAGTAGCAAACGGGAATGTGGATTCATCAAATTAGACATGGCGAGAAAGGAAGAGACGGTTAGTAGAAAGATCTAGGCATTGATACGCACTTTGTGAGATGGAATAGCCCAGAAAAATACACGGACGAGACCTAGGAAGGAGTTTGTGAGAGTTGTAAGGACGTAACCAAGGATAACACACACACCCGAAAATATGAAGTTTTGGTAATTATGGTTTTGGCCAAAGAGAGTAGTATAAGGGGAAATATTTTGGAGAGTGGGTGTAGGCATGCGATTTATAAGGTAGGCAGCTGTTTGGAATGCATAGGACCAATAGGATAAAGGCATGGAAGCATGATGGAGTAAGGTAAGACTAGTTTCAACAACATGATGATGACGACGTTCTGCCATAATATTATGTTGAGGCGTGTGAGGTGGGGTGGTGAGATGGGTAACGCCATGGGTGACAAGAATTTTTTTTAATTTCACAAATTCACCACCTCCATCAAAGTAGAGCATAAAAACTTAGTTTTGAAATAATTCTCAACAAGAGCATAAAGATGACATAAAAACTTAGTTTTGACATATATTTTGTGTAGGACCCCAAACATCACTGTAGGGAATGTAAGGGGACCCCTACTTTTGAGAGATGAAACACCAAAGGGGAGCCTATGGCTTTTATTATATTGACATGAGACACATGAAGACTCTATGGGAAATTTAGAGGACACCGGGAGGGACAAAGATTGAATGATTTGTAGAAGGGTATGATGATGAGGATAACCTAAACATTGATGCCACAAAGATTGAGGAGCCGCCACACCCACGATAGCCATTGGTCAAATGGAGCGGGGCTACTTATACACATCATCCTTATTCGGGCCTCGGAGAAAAACTACCCCCGTGTTCAGATCCTTCACAAGAAAGAAATCAGGAAATAGTTCAATAGAAGTGTTATTTTGTTTATTAAATTTAGAGATAGATATCAAATCTTTGCTTATGGAAGGTACCCATAACACATCAAAGAGAGAGAAATGGTGTGATGAAGGAGAAGAGAGATGGGTGGAACCAACATGTGTAATATGTAAACCTTTACCATTACCAATCACAATTTCATCAAGACCTTCCTAGGGCAAGTGTTGAGAGAGGTTATTGGGATCGGCTATTACATGATGGGAGGCACCGAAGTCAAGGAGCCAAGTAGGGGAAGGTGAAGTGCGAAAACTAGTTGTAGGATTTGCCACGGGTTGGTGGTTCTGACTAAGTTGTACATGAGGGCATCGTTTGGTACTGTGACCTTGTTCATTGCACAATTGACAAAAGCCCCTGTAACCAGTACTAGAGAAATTAGTAGAACATCGAGAGTTAGACCCACTAGAGAAGATGTGGTTAGAAAGTTGTTGGCAGTAGCTGAATCGCTAGAATAGCGAGGACCAGAGTGATGGCTGGGGTAGGATTGATTTGGTTGTTTGTTGCGAGGTCCTTGATTGAAAGATCGAGATTGCTAAGTGATAGGTTTTTTAGTACTTGTGCAAACAGTGTTAAAAATCACATAAAATACTTGCAAGAATACAAGGCTATTGTAGTATAGATGCTCATGCAATGTCGTTTTCCTCAAGGACTAATTAGCAATTTATGTAAAAACAAATTCCAATTACTACTTAAAATAAAAAGTCAAGAAAGATGATTATAAATTTGGTGGATTCTAAAAAACAAATATTAAACAAAAACAAATACGATTGAAAGAAAGAGTTTTGAATATCAATTTATAAAAACACTAGGGTTTCACCATCACCTAGCAATCCTATGAACTTTTACCAATTACTTATGATTTGCACATGCCACTTTGAAGGTTAGGTTTTCCTAATGTATATTCTACTTGGAACCTCCAACATAGAACGTATATCCAACATGCAACCCGTCCGGACGTTCGGATCAAATCTGAACATGAAAGACTCATTAAGTTTTGTGAAAACCCTTTGAAAAACCATGCAACCCTTAAGACGTGGTGTTCATCTTAAGTGAAATTACAATTATTAATCACAAGAAGCTAGCATCAATTTTAGGGAACCTTCCGACCAAAATTGCATCCAATTACTTTTCTAAAGATCCTAATGGTGATCAGGCATTAAGACAATTAGATAGTTTAAAACAGTGATTAACAATTCAAAATACGCATGCACTCATCATAAGCAATTAAATAAAAATCACATATTCATGCTAAGGTTCAAGGCTTCACCCTAGCAAAAGAAATTTAGTTACGCATACTCATAATTGAAATCCAAGAAAATATCATTAAGAAGAAAAGAACGAAAACACCTGAAAGTTGTGAAAACCCAAAACCCTAGCAATTGCTCTCTACAATGCAAAGTTCAAAAGTGAAAAAAGAAGTCCTAAATTCCTTGTGAGAAAGAGCTTAAATATCCCTTAAAACCTAGCTGCCAATGTACAGCTTTTCTATCCCTACAAGGAAACTAATTAAAGTAAAATAATACTAGGAAATAAAGTCCAAATTGGAATAGGAGAATTTGCCCAAAATCAGCCCAGCCACGTTTTGGCCCCAAATCTCCTCCAAATCTGGCCCAAGATAGCTTGTTTTAAAGATAAAAAATGTTCTGAACACTTCTCTAGAAGGCCACGAACCCATCCGAGGTCATCTTGGGCTCCAAAAACGCAATAAAAGCCCAACACGTCACTATTCCAGCACCGCGCACTGCTCATTTATTTTATTGCCAGAAAATAACCGCTTGGAAGAAAAATCTGAAATTTTGATACGATCAAGCTAAGTGACTCAAGAACGTCCTCCAACTAGAATTACTCCAAAATTCCTCAATTTGATTATGTTTTGCTCCAGAGAGAGTCGAAAGTCCTATATTGGAAATATAATTCAAAGTATCAAAATTCTTCCAAAATATTAACCAAAATATACTAAGAATGAGGTTAAATATATAATATAAAATATGTCCATCACTAAGCAGTATTTGCTGTGATCACAGGTCCAGAAGTGGTACTTTCTTCTCGTTTGAGGGCTGCTTCATACTCCACAAGTTTATCATGAAGTGTCTCGAAGGAAATAGACAAATCACGACCACGAATAGCGGCTGAAATTCTTTGAACTTTTGGCCAACGCCATTAATGATGTGGATGACGAGATCGTCATCAAAGAGAGGGACATCAATGAGAGCGAGTTCATCAGTTATGGCTTTGACATACTGGAGGTACTCAAAAACAGGTTTGGAGTCGCATCGCATGAGAGAGATGCGCTCATTAAGGCCCATGACTCTGGATCGAGCCTTGCTGGCATAGAGTTGGTTGAGTTTGTCCCAAGCAACCTTGGATGTGGTGGTGGTGGCGATAAGAGATATGACTTGCTCAGACATGGAAGCGAGAATCGCATGAAGCAATAATTGGTCTTGGCGCACCCAAAAAGTGTAGGGTGATGTTGAGGAGGTAGTGGCTGGTTTAGGAGGGCAAGAGTGAGTGCAATCTATATAGCCCAGAAGATCGTACCCAAAGAGGAGGGCATTGAACTCTACACACCATGACGGATAGTTTAGAGGGATGAGTTTGACGGGTAATTGGGTAGCAGCATTGATTGTAATCAACGAATTGGAGGTGTCAGTGCTAATCAGAAATTGTTGGGAGTGAAGTTGGGGCTGGGCTCAGGGGTCTGTGTAGACTCAGTACTCATTGTGGAGGGTATAAAAACAAGGGGAGGATCAAGAAGATATACTCGTTGGAGCTTAAAGCTCTGATACCATGTAAATAATAGTATTGGAAAGGATGTTATTGTATTCACTTGATGATTAATACAATGAGCAGTACGAAACTTATATACAGAGTTGATGATGCTAACTAGAGTAAGTAGATGTGTGATTGAATACGAAATCAATTAGAGTTAATTTATAAAGTCAACATAAAGATAAATTAGGAAGGGAAGCCTTTGATTGATTCTATGGAGTTGACGATTGAGCTGCTGAAAGAGGCTTATTTGGCAGTGGCAAGATTGCTAGAGATGAGGCATTGATTTGCATTGACTGCGATGGTTCCCTTATAGACTCTGCTCTCTTTCACCCATGTCTAAGTTTGCCGTACTAGGCCCCTAAACACCTCAAAAGAGTTGAAGCCTTAGGGAGGGCTTTAGTCTTCTTCAATGGCTCCTCAGTACATTGCAAGTTTTGATAAGAATGATACAACAATTGTGATAAGAACCTTTCTTGACGAGAGATTTGAGGAGGCGCTAAAATGGAGTTTTTTGAGACATAATGGTACAGGTACTGGAATAGGTGCTAGAACAGGTGTTCTAGCATATGGTACTTGTTTAGATGAGCTTTCGACAGCTCTGGAAAGAGTTGGAGATGGTGCATTGATGTTGTACAGGGTTGGCATGAGACACTTGTGGCATGGGAGCTAAGAGTCCATAAGTTTAGTGAGAGAGAGAGAGAGAGAGAGAGAGAGAGAGAGAGAGAGAGAGAGAGAGAGAGAGAGAGAGAGAGAGAGTTGGAAAGGGAAAAGCTTGAAAATGTAGGTAGACTATATCTTCCACAGTTAGTAGATGGGCGTGCGATGTGTGTAGGTGATAACCATGATTTCGGTTTGGTTTGAGAGGATAGGTGTTTCAGATTTGGAATATGCCTTTTTGAGAGAGAGGATGAGAACATGGAAGAGCCATAGCTTGAATCTGGCGCTTCCAGCGATAACAGAGTATGCTGGCTCCTGCTTGCATTGGTTTTGTAGGATAGATAGAAAGAGATGGAAAGAAAGGTGCTTAGGTTTGATGTTTCCAGCAGTTAATGTAACATCACGTCCCAAAATTTAATTTAATTTAATTTTCAAACTATTTAATTTAATTTTCAAACTTCTAAAGTGAAAGGACAACTTTAACCTTAGGGTTCTTTGGTGGTTTAGAGTTAAATTTTTGCTTGGGGCTAGTTTTGAAAATTTTCTTGGTTCCATAGTGTAGTTCTCGAGCTCACGAGTTCGTAGACACGTGGCGGGCCCAAATTGAAATGAAGACGTTTTGGTCAAAGGAAGTGCAATGGCACAACCGTAAATTTTTCAAAATTAGATTTTTTTTGGTACCAACCATGTATGCGAAGGAGGTCGGAAGCTTCGAAGAGATGATTCTTTTGGTACCAACAAGTCAAAAATGTAATTGCACAATTAAATAATTAAATAAAAATAATTTGTTGAGTCTTCGTGTTACAATATTCTTCACCACCCTGCTCATATTTTCTACATAGGGTTGCCCAGGATCCCCAACTACCTATCCGACTTGTCTACACAGGTGGTTGGCGAGTTTCCCCTTCTCCAGTTGCCTTTGAATTTAATGATATTCCCATATACCCCTTGGTGAGTGATTGCATGACATATGCATTATGCGGACAGTTGCAGGTATGGCTTTTAGGTTAAAGGTGTGATACACATGTGTTTGGATGTACAATGATAAACTGACTGAATAGTTAGAAACATAATTTCAAGACATGATATTCAATTATATAGCTTGTTGAAATCAAGGTAAAGAATGATTCTAGAATTTTATTGTTGGCTTCACTTTGAACATTTCTGTATTATCTTAATTGTAATGTATGGTAGAAAGAACTCAGTATGGCTTGATCCCTCAGTAAGGGTACGTAAGCAACCTAGTGCAGCCGCAAGCTAATGATTTGTTTGTTATGTTCAGTGACGTCAAGATGTTTTCGCTGATTTTCTTATGTTGGTAAAAGGGAAGGGAGAGGCGGGGGGGCCTGAAGCCCATTGAAACTTTTGCTAATTAGTGTGTGGGTTATACCTTGTGCTTGCTAAATGCCTGGGAAATAATTGTGTTTGTTGTGCAGGTAGATTTTTGAGTTTTGAGCCAGTTTCAAAAGGGGCTTTGCCGATTTTCAGGTAGAAGTCAAGCCCTAAAGTTGTTTTGGAATTAGGGCAAGAAGGGTATTTTAGTAATTTTGGGCCAACACATGCTTGGTGTCGGATAAGGAGAGGGTTTGTCACAGATTCCAAGGAGAAGTTCGGGGCGGGTCCTTTCAGTTCAAGAATATTCTCCCTCGATTACTCTAGTTGAGTTGAGTCCATTTGCTAGGTAGCCCTTGACCTCCTTTTAGAGCAACTCCACCCATTTGCCCTTTGCCATGGCAAATGGGGAGCTAGGGTAGCTAACATTCACATAAATAGTGGTTGCCCTTGCAAATAGTATTGTGTGTTTCCACTCATTGCCATGGCAAAGGGCAATTACTATTCATTTTTTTATTTTTTTCACAAATTGTTTTACCTCCATTATTAATTTGGATAATATTTTCGGATAAGATTTTCGGGTTCCAACATGTCAAGACTAATCATAATCGGATAAAATTTCTGGATAAGATTTTTGGGTTCAAATTTCAGATGAATTTCATCATTCAAATTTCAGATAAATTTTTGGGTTCAAATTTCGAATGAATTTCAAATTTCAAATTTCAGATAAATTTGGGTTCAAAATTCAAATTTCAGATAAATTTGAGATAAGATTTTCATCCAATCAAATTAAGCCACGTGTTATCTCTATCTGGCCAAAATTTTCTATAAAACCAGAGTCTTAGCTCATACTTCTCACACCACATCTTTCTATATTTTCATTTCTCAGAGTTTAGAATTCATACTCCATTCTCAAATGGAAGATTTTAGGAGATGCTTGGAGAGGCAAGAGAGAAACAAATGAGAGAAGCCGTAGAGCAAATGAAAGAAATATGTTGCAGAGAGAAGAAGATGAACAAGTTGTCATAGCAGTGGCTTTGCTTGATGAAGAGAACCAAGGTCGCCGCCAAGTTATTAAGAATGCTTTGATTATGTTTTGTTTGATGTATGGAATATGTTGAATAAAAAGGTATTTTATTGAATGCCTTGTTTATTAAACAAAGAAAGCCAATACAAGTCATTAAGAATTACTACTACTAAAATAAAATACATGAATTACAACAACTTTAATAGAAGACATGAAAAATACAAATACATAAAAGGTATGCCAACTAATTTAATGGTTTTGATCATTTAACCAATCCGTGTTGCTAGGCCCATCATCCTGGAAAAGTCTTCTTCTCATAACATCCCTTCATTCTAGCTTCCAAAATTGTTTTGTTTCAGGGGACATATGGCTTGTATCCATCGCCATGGTTTCCCGATCCGTCTTGTCCATCTCTTTTTTAAGCAAATACTACCTTTCTTGTGCATATTCTGCTCGCATTGCCATCTCGTTCTCTTGGCGTTTCTGCTCCATTTCAACTCTTATGGCGTTCTGCCTTGCAATTTCCTCCAAAAGTTTTGAAGTATTACTGCTCGAATTACCCCCTTTCTTTGCCTTCATAGCCTTTCGGCCAATGGACCTCCGCTCCTTTTAGATGGGTGAGTCTTGACCCATAGGGGAATCGAGAGGTGAATCCGATGTCATTGATTCACGGAGTGGCGTCTCGTTTAACGTAACGGCGGGACCCGTGAGAATAATTCTGAAGCGTTTGCAATTTTTCACCACCTCCCAACATTCATGATGGTTGAAACTTTTTTTGCCTTGCCCAATTGCACCAAACTACATCTGTGCTTGAATCATCTATTAAAAAATAATAATGGAAATGCAAGAAATATTTAAAATATATTGGATATGCAAGTAACAAAAAATAAATAATAGAAATGCAATTAACCTTACAAATATATTGGAGATGCAAGAAATATTAAGAAACAATTGGAAATGCAAGAAATATTAACAAAATATTGAAAATACAAGAAATATTAACAAAATATTGAAAATGCAAGAAATATTAACAAAATATTGAAAATGCAATAAACATTAAAATATATATATATATATATATATATTAGGACATTAAACTTAATAAAACGAAAATTACAAAATACTTACCTCATTACTAAGATTTTCATCACTTCTATGGTTGTCCATCGCTTTTGCCAAGGCATCCCTCCATTTTCCCAACTCTTTATTGAGAATTTTTCACCTACTAGACAATGTCATTTCCGAATGAGTCGACCCCGGAATTTTTTCACAAAATTCGGCATGAATTTTTTTCCACATATGAAAAAATTTCATCTCATTGCCTGACACGGGACAATGACAAATTAGGAGCCAAGCTTCACACAAGGAAACATCTTCCATGGTGCTCCACGCCCCTTCAGTTTCGATAGAAGAAGCCATAAATATAAGAAATAAAAATACAATTTGAAAGAGAGGAAAATGTTGAGTAAATAATGAATAATAGTAGAAGTAGAAGAAAATATATAAGGATTGGTGTTGAAAGTGAAGGGCATTGATAGGTATTTATAGAAAAAAAATTCAGAATTTTTTGGTTTTTTTTTTTAAAAATTTCGATTTTTTTTTCATAATTTTATTGCCAAAAAAATGCCAGCCATTGGATTGGATGAGGAGAAGCAGATCGGAGCACCCAGGGCTTCACACTTGTCTTCTACCCGTTGGAGCTTGTGCAGAGCTGACGTCAATGCACGCGAGTTTAAATTTTTTTACCGTTGGCGAGTGCATTGCACGGGCCAATGGTAAAAAAATTTAAACCACCACAATGACGTCACGCATGACATCATCAGCCCTAGCTCAAGCTCGAGCGAAACTGGCCTTCGGGCCAGCCCATCTTCGTGGGTCCCACTCCCAACCAGGGCTTGGGCTCCTCGCTGGAACTGAGTTTTTTTTTTTTTTTTTCTCCCCCCAGCCTTGGGCTCAGTTGATCACTAGAGTTGCTCTTATAGGCATTGAAACTCCTCTTTACCCCAAACCCTACATGGTTTCTTCTCAATCGGCCAAGTCTTCTTAATTCTTTCCCTTCACTTTCTCCAATATGGCCTTAATAAATGAAATCTCCCCTAAATAGCTGAATCCATGGCTATTAGGGCAAAACATTTTGGTGCATCAAAACCCTCATACAGCTGAACCTTGCAAAGGATTCCTTTCCACATTCAAGACAACCATGGTGAAAAGTATCACCACAAGAAGCAAGACAGCGGCCACGAAACCCCTAAATGTTGTCCCTATTTGCAATTCCAGAGAAACTCTAGGTTGTCATCAACTTGGCTCCACACAATTCTCTCATGCATGTCCAAACAGCCAAGTAGATCTCATTCACAGGGTAGATCAGCTGACCAGAAGAGTTTAAGATATAAAAAAACTTGTTTGATTGACAAACTCAGGCAAATAGACTTGCTCCGAGACTTTCGACTGAAATCCGACGCCAAGGAGAAAAGGATGAGTTAACACAGAGGAAGACAGCTTGAAAGATCCCAAAGAGATCAACCAATAGCCAGTAGGCAAGGAAGAGGACATGATCGTGCTGGTCAAACCAAGATCAGCATCTGTTAGAGGCTAGGCCCACTGATGCTCAGCAAGATCCACGATGGCGAGTGCGGTAACCACTTTGGGGGCAAGTCATTCACCCAGAAAGTTCTCAGTAAAGGCTGCTTCTGGCCTACCATGCGCCTGGACTCTACGAAGTATGTCGAAAGATGTGATCGATGCCAAAGATAAAATCTGGTTCCTAGTCTACTGGCTAAAGTGTATCATCCGTAGAATAGCCCATGGCCATTCATGCAATGGGCAATCGACGTAGTGGGTCCCATGCCACCAGCTCCTGCCAAGGACATGATGATCGTTGCCACCGATTACTTTACTAAATGGATAAAGATTGAAGCTCTATCCTTTACTTAGGAAGTCGATGTGGAATGATTCATTTGGAGAAACATCATCTGCCAGTTTGGCTGCCTACAGTCGCTGGTCACTGACAATCAGTCGTAGTTCATTGGCAAACAAATCACCGGATTCTTCGTGAAGTATGCTATCAAATAACACCTATCTACTCTGAGATATCCACAAGGCAATGGCCAAATAGAGGCATCCAATAAAATCATGTTGGACTGCCTAAAGAAAAGACTAGAAGGCTCCCTGGAGTTTTCTAGGCTTATCACACCACCAAAAGATGATCAACTGGCGAAACCCCATTTTCCTTGGCCTATGAAATTAAAGCAATCATTCCTCCACACATTATTGTTCCCTCAATAAACACTGAGGTGGGCAGCATTAATCAAAACTCTGAGTGGATGAAGCTCAACCTCGACATGCTCGATGAGGAATGAGAAAAGGCTATTGTTCGATTGCAGCATATCAACAGCAATTAATGTCCTACTACAATAAGAGAGCTAAGGAGGTTAGACAATTCCAACCTCAGACCTTATCCTTAGAAAGGCCTTCATTACGGTGCAGAGACAAGAATCGAACAAGATGAAACCCAATTGGGAAGGTCCGAGGTTATATACTTGATATTTTGGAGGGGAAAAAAGTGTCGAGACAGTGGAATGCTTATCACCTCCGAAGATATTATCCTTGAAGCTTCCGCTCAGTAGCTTAGTCCCCAACATGTGGCAAGGTTTACTTCACTTCAGTCAAAGAAAAGACAACTATTGATGTTTTCGAGTTGTTCATCCAGTTTTTTTGTAATATAATAAAGCGATGTAACTTCACAAACATCAATGCAAGTTCAGGTTTCATTGTATGAAGTGTTCAAGAAACATTAATACTCAGTAGAGAAAATCACCCTTTATGTAAGCGGTGGGTAAACATTCTAGCATCCTACGGGAAATGCTCAACAACATCCTTTATGTAAAAGGGTAAATATTCTAGTATCCTAAGGGAGATGCTCAACAATACCCTTTTACATAAGCGGTGGGTAAACATCCTAGCATCCTACGGGAGATGCTCAACAGTACCCTTTATGTAAGTGGTGGGTAAACAGTCTAACATCTTAAGGGAAATGTTTAACCAACCAATCAACAGGCTCAACACAAATTTTGGTTAAAATTTTAACTAAAATTTCAAATAGCAAAGTAGCCGGAAAAATAAAACTCAGGTTCAACAGATAGAGGGTGGTCAATTGAAAGACCAGTACTTGAAAAAGAAAAAAAAAAAGCTACAAAGACTTTAAAAAAATTGCCTTTATCTACTTCGAGGCTTCAATAGGCAACTCCTGGACAGCAACTTCCTGCTCATCTGCTTTAACCTCGTCAGCCGCACCCATCCTAGCCTTGTCCTCTTTCCACTATGCGCTCATCAACCGTAGCCTCGTTAGCTACATGCTCCTCAACTGCATCTATATCCAGAAAGGCATCCAGCCCTACTTCAGTGAGGAACTTCTCTGGGTGAAACAGTTCGGCCTCTTAATCACTAATGGAATGATAGGAGCAACACCTCTCTGGAAAGCATCGACCTCGAATTTTTAAGTATCCTTCCGGAAAGCATCAAACATGCTCAATAGCTTATCATGACTTTGAGACAAATCATCAAACTTGCGTTCAAGCCAAAGATAGTTTTTCTTTTGTTGATTAAGAGCAGCAATGGTGGAGTCAAGCTCGCCATCCTTCAAGGGAAGTGAACTCTTTAGCAAAGATATCTCCCTTTTGAAGTTCGAAGTCTCTATCTCATGGTGCGCCTACTCAGACGAGAGTAGGTCAGCTAGGGTAGCATTCTTCTTCTCCAACTCTTAAAGCTGAGCAAAAGATGAGGCAACAATAGATAAACTCTTAATGGTCTCCGCAGCAAAGATCACCCTTTTTTTAATCAAAGAAACAACCTCATCCCTCTGCTTTTATGGAGTAAGGCTCGAAAAGTGCTAAGGTCACTGGCTTAATGCAAGTGATCGACCAACCCAGCACAAGCAGACAAGCTCGACAAGAAGTTGGACTTGAATAGATCAGACACACGCACACTCTCAAGTGGATTACATATTAGTAGATGTCACCCCCACAATTTGCAGTAGTGGGGAACAATACCTATTAGTCTTATAGGTGCAATCCATGATAAGCACATGTGGAAATGCATGCAAAATCTCAATATTAAAGAGGTGTGTCCAAAACAAGTCAGTTACATCATCACCAAATGTCCTATCCTACTCAATATAATTGTGTTCGTACAACTTAGTAAGCAATTGTTGCATCTGTGTTCTCCTAGTAAATTCTTTGGTTCTATTTCAGATCCTAGCATTGTATATTGTCTTCATAGTTGAAACATTCATTGCATCAATATCCTTCACGGTGACCAAAATATCTATGCGTTTTACCAAACGCTTAGACATGTCCACTAATAAGGCATTCTCCTATTTAGAAAGTCTCCCCACAAATGAATGGCCTTCAAGATACTCTGAAAAAGCATGGTTATGTACTCTGCAAACCACATTCAACTTCCAATCATCCTCATCACCAATATTAACACATTTTAACAAGAATGAGCATCCACGTTTCCCTAGAATACTTTTTTGTATCACCATTTGCATCTGACCTTACACCAGTTGTCTCATTAGACTTGCAAGACCTATATTTACCACTCCTCTCACAAACAAGTATTCCTCGAGGTCTCCTATTGCCCTCACCACTAGCATCAGACCTTGTAATTACAATTACGATATTATTCATTTTTCCTTGTGCACGAGCCCGTCTAATTAATGCATCTCTACCTTTAAATATCTACACATTAAACTCATGTTATTTGAAGTTAAAATATGGAACATTAATGTCACGTTAATGATACTAAAAAGGATTTCAGATAAAAAGAAGGATACTCAAAATGACTACCAAATAAGTTGTGAATTGATTACTGTAGTCCATTACACATTCTGTTCCAACATTGTTGCCTTCAATAGCGATGTCACCTTGTTTTTGTTCCTTCAATAGGAATAAGTTCAGAATGGCTTGCATTATATTTGTGGTCGACAATAAGTTACTGAAAAAATAAATATATTTCGGATCATTGCCACTGAATGATAGGTAAAAGTCAATCATGCGTCACTGACACCCTTTCCACGTTACGGTGGATCTCCACCACATCTCAAGTTAACGCCAATCAAACACAAGATAAATAGGTTCAATGTTTCAGTGGCTTGCCGCCGAATTTTCCTATCGCATTCAATACTTGTGTGCTGCACATAACCAGCAACCACCATGCAACTCTAAACTTGAAAAACGCCAAAAAATAAACTCATACCTCATTCAAAGCCTCCGTAACTTCAATCTCACCGTTCATGAATGGATACTAGATATGTTTTCACAAATATAAGCGTATAAACCTTGTTAGAGTTGTAGGAACATGATGGTTTGAGAAAAAAAAAATCTAACTAGAGTTGCAAGAACGTATGTGGTGTTCAGTGAACAAATTTATTTTTATTTTACAAATTTTGTCCTTAACAGTAATTATGTACAAGGATAAAATAAGTTATTCATGTTTAAAATTACTATAGGGTGAAAAAAGCAAATAATAGGGTGCAAATAAAATCTCCCTTTGAAAAAATGCAAAAATCCTTAATGGAAGGACTTAGGATCCGTCAAGTAAATATGGTGGCTGGCGGTCTTCCAAATATGGAATATTTTTTTTATTATTGATGTATTTGATTTTCCAATTTCCCTTATTCTTTCTATTTACTCCCATAACAATTTCCCTTGTATTGAATTTGCATGCACATATTGCTCGTATTAAATAGGGTGCGTTACACGTCTCACAAAGCAAAATATCAAATATGAAAATTGGGATTTTATTATGTTGAATGCATATTGAATTCACCAACTTTATAGCTATCGCATCACTATCAAAATGTTAACAGACGAAAAATTAACTTTCACGTATGATACATCAAAATGTGGTTACAAGACCTATACCTAGCTCCTCTGCAAGCTCATCCCATACAGGAAGAAGTGTGAGTACGACAAGGAAAACTGCCACCGTGACAATTGTTTTTCTCCACGTTCCAACCTCCGTTACATCATTTAGGCAAGGTTTCTCTGGAGTCCTCTGAACATATAGATCAAAATAATATCATGAGATGGGAAGCTTCGTGAAACTGAAATATATAAATTCTTATTTGCAAACCTGGCATATGAGTACATAGAGTCCCCATGGAAGTGACAGAGGTCCGCCGAGCTGAAAGGAAGGAGGAAAGAAAAGAGTAAAACTTAGCCAAAATTGGAAGAAATGTTATTATAGAGATGATGGGAATACATGAAAACAACCACAAGCTGAATTACTGATTTGATAGATTGTGATGTGAGGCAAAGCGTGATAAGTTGTAAAAGTTAGACATACCACTCCCAATCCAAGCAACGTGTATGTCGTCAAGCCAAAGGCAACTAGGGCATTTTTTCCAAAAGCACCCTGCAAGTATTTTCCATAAATGTCATGCCATAAACAAAATAACTGGCTTTCGCTCAAGGTAGCATTTGAAATTTTAACTGGGACAGTAGTCCAACAAATAAACACCTGTTATTCCATGTATCATGGCCAGATGTATACTTGAAGAAAGAGGGTATGAAACAGAATTTGAGGGGAAAAAAACTAAGCAAAAAAGAGAAGAAACTACGGGCTACTATAGCTGGTACTAAAATCTGTGAATATCATACAAGTGAAATAGAAACATGTTACTCAAGATAGTTTTAGAAATTTTTTGAACACTAGTCATAGAAACCAACATCAGTTATCTTTTGTATTGGGCAGTTGTACATACGTTAGAAGCAGAGAGTAGGTAGAGCAACAGAAAACACATTTGTAAGCAAGATAGGAGAATAACTACTTACTATTGTAACTTGTACAAATTTCTGGTCTAGCATTGAGACACATACACAGTGTGTGTGTGTGTGTGTGTGTGTGTGTGTGTGTGTGTGTGAGAGAGAGAGAGAGAGAGAGAGAGAGAGCATATCAAGATTATATATATGTACTCCTTTTATAAGCAACACAAGATCATTTGACATTTATAAAACTACTGTGATGAAATGCGAAGCCTTGGGGATGTCAAGATATTGCAGACCTGAGATGTTGATTGATTCTAACAGTTTATCACTTTTTGGGAAGTGGTTGTTTTTCAGAATTAGATTCTAAGAATTCCATAAATATTCCTTAGAATGGGGTCTTTATAATCCCAAGCAATCAACCGTTCCCACCAGTGTTTGCAAATGCTGGGAATGAAAATGTTTTTAACAATTTTATTTTTTAGAAGAATGCCGCAAGGATAAAGTTGTCATGATTATTTATAAAGTTAAACCAAAAAATGGGAATGGAAACCCACCTCGTCCTTTGTCTCACAAATGGATTTGCACATACAACTCCAACATAAAATACATCTAAGGGGTTTCCTCAAAATTATCTACTGTAAGAACTTCCCCCATAGTAGCTTCCTACACCAGCCACCTTTGTGAGAACTACCAACTGCTCTTACAAGGAGAATTGTTAATCCTCCTAGCTCTTAAAGCCTGATAGTGAGACTTAAGATCAAAATTACCTACTCTTTCAGGAAGACACGTCATCCTATTATGCTCATCTGGTCTAACATTCACAGAATATAGCAGATCTGAATGGAACTATCAATTACAGCTCCTAATCATTCATCAGTCTATAGATGTTTAATTCACCATAGCCACCCCTTTGACTAATCTATATAGTCAGCCACCAAGCATCTTTAGTAGAAGCAATAAGGTAGAACTATGGGAAGAACACCTTTAATGAAGGCTGTCCACACCAAATACTATAAACCAAAATAGAATCTAGCTACCATAACTGCAGAAAGTCTACCTTATACTTCTTTATAAATAAATAAATAAACAACTAAAATAAATTCAAACATATTTCATGAACTCATCATAATAACAATCAGAAAAGGAAATTCACTGCACAACTTAACTAATATTTCATACCAGCACCGGGTTGTATCTTCATTTATCAAACCTCAAAGATGTAAGTTTACCAGTTCAAAGCAAAAGGAAGGAAAAGGTCACCTGCACAGCTCTTCCACCATCAAGACACCCCACCGGAAGCATATTAAAAGCTGTTGTTGTCAACCCACACCTGTAATATTAAACTTGAGTCATACACATACTACACATTACAATACAGTTATTAAGATAGTCCAGAAATAGTACATTACCAGCCAGCAATCATAAGAGGATGAATTGGAACAGTCGCAGCATGCATTGATCTGCATGTTTAGTATAGTACCATATCAACTATGAATATGATTATTGAATCAAAAGGGAAGCCTCTTAGCTCACATGCAAACAAGATTTTAGCTTTAATAATGCACAGAGGTAGAGGAAGGACATACGCATAACCAAGAGTAGCTCTACTGATAAGTCCAAGAAGCAAAGAACCCTGAAACAACATGCTTGGAACCTGCACTAGATCTCCTGTGGTATTGGGGTTAGATGAGAGCAGCAGCCCTGCTGCAAACATTGACAGCGACAATGCAGCACCAGCAAACGGGCCCGCAAGTGATATGTCGACTTTTGTGCTCCGATCAGGAAGAACGGATTTAAACTACAAAACCAGTGACTGATCAGAAGAAATTCTCTGGATCATCATTGATTACAAACAAAGACTTAGATTCTAGAAGATGATAAGAAAAAGGGGTCCAGGTGCACAGATGACCTAGTTAAAGAAAAGGTAATGTCTTGGTAAGACTACTGCATCAAATATGACATATCTAATCTATTTAAAAATAAAACATGGGAAAAAATAATGATTCAGAATAAAAGCCTATTTAAGAAGCCATGTTGGGGGGCGGGGGTTGACTACACTGACATCTAGCCTGTGCTGGATAAACTAGCAAAGACCTCAACCTTGGTCACCTACATAACAAAAATTTAAGGAAAGGTCACATCTGATAATAAATTATCAAGAATCCAAAACTAGAAGGCTGATCTAAAATTACCCTTCAACCTTGATAATATGGTTATATCAGAATTTTTCCAGCAATAATTTTATTCTCAAAAATCAAAAGGAAACCGAAAAAACCCAAGAACCAAAAAACAGATGCAACTGGAATAGCTCCAATTACTTCTGTCTCTAAGTTTCTTAAATGGATGACTCAACTAGAATAGCTGCTATATATCTTTGCATTATATTCAGGGGTCAATTTAACCTGCGTAAACCTATAAGGAGTTCTTGCCTGCAAGTGATTCCCTAGTTAGTCCATTGCATACCTTACCAAATATTAAGCACGCTAAATCACTTAAACAACACCGCAAATGCAGGGAAGTTCTACTCAGATTCCATACTGAAATATTAAGGACAAGTTAAGCCACTTAACTTTTACATGTTGTGAATTGCTACTTGGATAATTAGAGGTACCTGAGTGATTGCTCCAAAACTGCCAAGAGTAATATTAGGAATGAAGAAAGGAATGCTAAGTTTCACTTTCTTTGGGAAAGCAGCCAGAAAATGCCCAACTTCCTGCATGTGATTGACTCTATTATGATCATATTCAAATAAGGTCAAACATCAAATCCAAATAGGAAATCACAATTCAAAGAATATGGACTAATTCATCAAAATTTAAAAAATCATTTGGAGGAGGTTAAAATACGAGTATGCCTAAAAAGAAAGAAAAAGTTAAGAAATGAATAACTTTGATTATTCTGGCATTCTCACTCAAAACATATGCAAGTCATTGTATTTCCCTTCAATTAAAATTGATACAACTTGTAGAAAAGTATCGAAAGACAGAAATAAATGTTCTTTATTAATTAAGTCTGAGTGGGAGCTTTTGGCTTACAGGAGTCATAATCAACAGATTTTCCAAATTACATACTCCTGTCTCTTAACTTTCACTATAATTTTCGCACACAAATAAGCAACTAGAAATTAATTTACAGAGTCAGACTCAGCAAGCATTCATTTAAATTCTCATATCTGAAAACTTCTGTCAATTTAAGGTTTGATGTACTTATTTTGGACAAATATGATATGTTTGAGAATGAGAGCCAGTAATTGCAAACAGAACAAAAAGGATAATACCCAATTTCATTTCTTCATAATAGCATATGATTAAGATCATCAGACTGCATCATCAGACTAAGTCAACTGGAACAATAAGCATGTTCTTTTTCTTCACAAGCATCAAATCTCACATTAAAGATCTCTTATGCATGGGCATAACAGATGGCCTTAAAGACCCTACTAGATGAACAACAATGATCTATAGTTTATTTTAATTGAAATGGAAATGAAAAACTTGACTAAAAAGCGTAGTGCAACAGCAAGATAGTTCACTTACGTGAAATAGCAAAACCCCCAGAACACCATACGCTAAGGGCAAAGCCGAGTCTACAAAGGGAAATAGCAACTCCATATCTGGTGGATCAATGGCATTTGGATCTGTGAAGTACTTCACCACCTCTGGTGGAAGTCTATTTATCTGTTTAAGAAAATGCACGAAAATAAGTAGTCACTCTAAATATAAGAAAGAAATCAGTTGATGGACCATTTATGACATCATGAAATACAAAATTTAAAAAAAAGGAAGTGTGTTCGTGTACCTGAGATGCAATTCCTAACTCTACAGATGATCCAATTGTTAGAAGGAATAACAAGAAAGCAATTACATATTGCCAAAGTGTTGTTGGCCCTGGTTCAGAGACCTCTTTCCGCAGCAACCCAAAGCTAACGCGCGGCCCACCACGTGGATCTAGATCTTCTGCATTGGGTTCCTCCACCATAAAAAGGTTGTACTTATTACCTGTGACCTCAGCCAGTAGACTCTGGAATTTGGCAAAGACCTCTTCTCTCTTTCCCCTCAAATTCCCAAGGAAGAGAATACCCTCACCAAGGTCTCCAAAAGGCTCCTCTTTGGTCACCCAAAAGGTAGAATAACCAAAAAGCTTTTCCTTAATCAGCTTTACATCAGCAGGATCAACCTTCTCGGGTCCAAGGAGTTCCATCAGTTTGAAAGAGTCAACTTGGAAATTATTGTAAGCGGGTCCAAGTGGTGATATAGTTGGTGGCTGAAGAACACATTGACACATTAGACTATGAGAGACAGTGTTATGTTATTACGTTAGATGCATACCATTCAAGGTAAGACAATATATATTGTGTGTGAGTGTCTGCATGTAATTCATGAAGCATTTATTGTGGATTTTACCAAATCAGCAACAATTGATGAGCCGCAGTCCATCTCATTTGTTTTTCCTTTGAAACTGAGCTCTCAACCGTTGGAGACATTCGACGGCTGACAGGTAAGTCTGGATTTTAACTAAATCCGGAAGTCCAGATGAGATAACTATTCTTTCTACGTATACATGCATTTAAAACATAAACAGGAAGCTTATTCAACACCAAGTTCTTAAAACAATCCAAGAAAACACTAACAGAGAATATGAACTTAAATGCATCCTCAAGTGAGGCAGCTAAAACTCATAATTGGATTGCTAGCATTTTTGGTTTCTACTATCATAAAGGTCATACCGTCATCAACTGCCAGTCCCACATAACCTTCACTGACTAATATGGTAAATTCTACAAATATGGAACCGTATATTCCTTTTTAAAGAACCCAGAACTGGATTTTGATGGCTATACCAATTTCTTTATTTCTTTTATAAAAAGAAGTCAAATTAAATACTTCAATTCAAACTTCAATTGTCGGTAACCAAACTGAGAGAACAACAAACTAATGCAAAACCAACATGTAAATTGTAATGCAATTACACAAATGGATATATAAAAAAATAAAAATAAAACCCATGTCTCAAAGTTAAGCAATGTACCCTGGAAGAAACCGATGGAGGGTCAGAGTCATAGTCGTTCGTGCGTGTATCTTCGGCCACTTCTGGCGGTGAAGCCGTTGTTGTCGTCGTCGTGGGGGCCGAGTCAGTTGTTGACTTATTACTACTGCCGCTGCTGCTGGTCTCTCCTTCATGGTTACCATTATCACTAGAGCTATAACATCTAAGCCTACGAAAACTCCTACGCGGGAACCAAACTCTCTCGCTCTGTATGCTTCTTCTGCACAAGAAGCATGAACTCTTGGGCTTCTTGGGTAATCTGAAATTCGGAATTTGACGGGATTTGACAGTGAAATTGAAATCCAGGGTGTTCAAAGTGCAGGTAGTGAGCGTTCCCATTCAACTCAATCGCAAACCTTGAATTTAATAACAAGACCACAAAATTACAACATCATCTGTCTGGAATTTGCAATAGTTGAACAGGAGGGAGGAGAGCGCTGCACTCTTCAGCTCGTTTTGGTGTGGCTGAATAAGTGAATATCCAAATGACGTCTGGAAAATATCCTTTTTAAAATTTTGTTTTTTCTCTATCTTTTTTAAAGGTGAGATTTCTCTTCTTTTTTTTCGTTTTTTTTTTTTCTTTTCTTTTTCCTTTCTTTAAGACTAAAAACGAAAGTATACGAATATTAAACGGAAAAATGTTAACTAGGGTTATATTGTATTGTTGAAGTTTATTTAATGCCTTCAATGCTCCAAATATACCTACAAAACATATAATAACCTACAGTCTTATTCTCCTAGACCATATAGTCCAAAGAAACTGTAGTCACTCATCGTAAAATTTAATCTAAAGGTCTTAAAAAGACCTAATTTAAAATTATAATATATCTTTTCACTGCAGCAAAATTGATTATTAAAAAAAAGTTTTAAAAAATTGATTATTAAAAGTAAGTTTTTTATAAAAAATTAAAATTAAAATTAAAATAAAGTGACCAAACAACCACCACCACCGATAAAGATATGCAGAATTACCACGACCTCCACCACCTATGCTCCTTGATAGAATGGAGAAAATCAAGACTGCTATGCACGACCAACTCCAACTCCAACTTAGAGGTGTCAAACGGGTCGGGCCGGCCCAGCACGGCACGAGTCCAGCCCATTTAAATGAGGCACGGCACGGCACGAGCACGAATATTAATGGGCCGTGCTCGGCACGGCACGAAAGCTTGGACCGGGCTGGGATTTAAAAAAAGGTCCAATGGACCGGGCCGGCCCGTGGCCCGACATGAGACGGGCTTAGCCCGAGCCCGCTCCAAGCACGGCACGAGCCCGAGCCTGCTCCAAGCACGACACGTGCCCGAGCCCACTTAAATCATCTACTGCATTTTTTCACTACCAAGTTGGAACTTGGAACAGCAAGTAAATAAAATAAAATATAAAATATAAAAAATTGATGCAATGACCAATTACTTACCGGCAGACTTAAGTGACTTAATAAAAACACTTGACAAACAACCACCCAGCCTTGATGACATAACAAATAGATTTGGAGTTGGAGAGTTGGAGTTGGACTCAAACTCAAAGCGTCTAGACTCTAGGAGCCGTGCGTGATTCGTGAAGAAGCAATGAAAACAAAGCAGCGTCTCCTCCTCTTCCTCTCGATTTCTGCATCTCCTCTTCGTCTTCCAATATATCATAAATCTTTAGGAAATACCCCCAATTATAAAAACCCCAAATCTGTGTTGGAAGATCCATATAGCATCATAAAAACCCAAAACCTGTGTTGGAGGCATCTAAATAGCTTGCGAACGATCAATTCTTTTGTGCTATTACTGTTGCGATACTTATATTTGGCGGCTTACGAGCTTTCTCTGATACTACATAATTGGATTTACAAGGTAAGAGCTTTAACCGTATAGTTTCTATGTTTGGTTGCTCAAACTTTGTGAGAAACATTGATTGTAGGGTCTGAGCTTGTTTTTATTTTTATTTTTTAATTATTTATCAAAGACAACAGTCTAAATTTTTTGATTTTTTGGTGTGAGTTTTGCAGATTTTACCTTCTATGTTCAAATTGGGAGACAAGAAGGAAGATTCAGTCCAATTGAATGGTAAGTATCTGGTTTGGATTTTCAAACATTCTTTTCTTAGTCTTTTTGAGAGAGTTCTTATATACATTAACCCCAAAAAGATCATAATACCGAGTCTGTTAATTGGAATCTGAAAGATAGAAGAAGCTCAAATTGATTTTACAGATAGAAGTTGAGTAGGACTTGTATAAAAGCTCAATATAATTAATAGAGTATGTATAAAAAGCTCAACACATTAACCCCATTGAGAATAAATTTGACAGAAAGCCGGATAGAGAGTTGTATATAGTGAAATTTTGCTTGAATTCATTGATATAGATAATAGTAGTTGCCCATAATTGAATGAAACATTTTGCAGATCAAACACCATTTGATTTGATTTATGCATCAAGCAATGTTAAGAGAACGTTTCTCTCTTTTTGTATATAATAAGAATGTTTCTATTATTCTTCCCATCTTTATATAACTTCATCTTGTTGACCTATTATACACAGGAATGTCGGTTTAATAATGGAGAGAGAACATGCAACTGCCATTCTCTTTCTTCTTCTTTTTCCAGTGCCATTGTTGTTAATTTTCTATTTAAAATAATGCAATACAAATTTTATTCTTAATAATTAGTCATGAACAGCGGGAAAACATATTCAATGTCGACACCCCAAAAGAAAATAAATTGGTATTACAGACCAAAGTTGAGTAGGACTTGTGTGTTTCTGTTTTCCTTTATGTGTTCCAATTGTTTATGAATGTGTTGCTACTTTTAAAGGATTTAGATGTTAACAAGCTTGAACAATAACATATTGTTTTGTGGGATGCTATCATTGATTTAATCGTAAATCTTGAACTATAACATATTGTTTTTGTTTTGCTGATGCGTGTATTTTTAATGCAACCAACGTTCCGAGGTGTGCATTTTTAACAAGTATTTGAGGGCGTGAAATTCTATTGTAATCACCAAGGGAGGTATTTTTATTTTTATTTATTTTTTCTGTTAATGGATCCTCGAGATTATATTGATTTTGGTGAGCATTATGATAATAATTTTGAACATCTTAATCTTGATGACATGCCTAATAATGAGAATAACTTAACCTCTAATGATGTGGAGCAACCTATGCATGCTAATATGCCTCTTGAATCAAACACTCAAGAAGAAAACATTGATCAAACTGAGGTTAAAAAAAGAAAAAAAACTTCAGAAGTTTGGAAACATTTTAAAGTTTGTGACCAAAAACTTGATGATGAGACTATTCTTCCAAAGGCTGTGTGTATTTATTGCAAACATGCTTTGACTTGTAAAACTACAAATGGTACTGGGCATCTTCATAGGCATTTTAATGCATGTCTTAAAAAAAATGGTCATAATCATGCTAGGCAGTCTCAACTATCTGCAAATACTGGAATCTCTTCATTTAAGTACTCTCAAGCTAAAATGAGAGTTGAGTTAGCTAGATTTATTGCATGTGCTGAATTGCCTTTTCGTTTTGCTGAAAATCGTTGTTTCGAAAGATTTGTTCAAGTGGCTTTGCAACCAGAATTTAAGAAAGTTTCTCGCAATACTAATAGGAGTGATGTTGTGAAACTTTATGATGAAGAAAAGAAAAAATTGATAAATGTTTTCTCTAATTTAAAGGGTTCTATTGCTGTGACTTCTGACATGTGGGATGGTGGTAATAATTTGCCTTTTATTTGTATTACTGCCCATTATATTGATGAAAATTGGTTGTTGCAGAAAAGAATTATTGCATTTCGTCTTCTTGAATTTCCACATACTGGTAGTTCTATTTTTCATGCTATGATGAATGTGTTTAAGGAGTATAACATTACTCATAAAATATTTTCTATTACTTTTGACAATGCTTCCAATAATTCTTCTGCTATTGAGCAATTTAAACATGTTTTACATCCTCCTTACGGAGGAAATTTTTTTCATATGAGGTGTGTGTGTCATATAATTAATCTAATGGTGCAAGATGGATTAAAAGTTATTCAAACCCAGCTTCAATTGATTAGGGATGCTATTGGTTATATTTCTTCTAGTAGCTCTAGGCAGCAAGACTTTGCTCACCTTTGTATGTCTCATGGCTTGAAACCTATAAAATTGAAAAAAGACATCCGTATTCGTTGGAACTCAACTTATCACATGCTTAAAAGTTGTAAATGTTACACCAATGTCATCAATTTTTATTACAATAATAAAATGAATGACAATCTGTTGAGGGATGAAGAGTGGAATGTATGCTTTGCTTTGGTGGACTTTTTCAAAGTTTTTTATGATGCTACGTGTAACTGTTCTGGTGTTTATTATCCGACATCTCCTATTGCACTTCATGATTTATTTTCAATTAATGCTACCTTTGCTAAATACAGATTTGATACTACATGTAATTTTACAAATATTTGTGAGCAAATGGAAACTAAATATAAAAAGTATTGGACAGAGATTCCTTATACTTTTTGTTTTGGTGCAATAATGGATCCCAGAATTAAAGTAAGTGGTTTGGAAGTAATATTGACTGAAATTTCAAGAAATTTATCAATTAGTTTACCACTTACAATATCCAATATTCAGAAGACATTCAATGATACTTATTTGTTGTATGAGAAGAAATATAGTGTTGGTACAATAGCTACACAAAGTGCTCCAACTGTTCATTTATTTGGTTCATCTTCATCTAGTAGTGCAGCTATTTTTGGTATGCTTGCTAGCAAAGGAAAACAAAAGAGTGTAATAAGTTCTCGTACTGAAGTTTTTAAGTATTTGGATACTGAATTTGTTGAATTTATGACTGAGGAAGAAAGAAACAATTTCAATATTTTGGATTGGTGGAAAGCACATGAAAAAAACTTTCATGTGCTTTCCATTATGGCACGTGATGTACTAACAACTCCGGTGTCCACAGTAGCTTCGGAGTCTGCTTTTAGTGCAGGTGGTCGTGTGCTGGACGAAAAGAGGACGAGGCTTACTCCTCAAATATGCGAGGCACTTATGTGTTTGAAGGATTGGGAAGATGCTGATTTTCGAACTCAAAGTTTTGTAGATGAAGATCTCTCATATTTTGAAGATGACAGCACAAGTTCCCTTAATGAAGTTTGTTGAGGTTGGTACTTTGTTTTTGCTGTATGTTGATACTCAAACTTATTAAGCAAACAAAATACCTACTTAAATAATGGTTGGAGTTCCACTTTTTTTAGCGAGATCTGTCTTTCCAAGTTTGAATTTTTGTTAATTTCTTCTAGCTTGGAAATCGGGTGAACTTTTTAGCTGGTTTCTCACTCTGGTGTGGTTGCAAGCATTGGATACTTTCAACACAGCAATTGTTTCTCCTATCTATTATGCTATGTTCACCTCTTTTACAATATTTGCCAGTGCAATAATGTTTAAAGTATCATCACGTGAACATGTTGTGTTTGTGTGTGAGTCTTTGTTATAAATCTAATGTATGTAATCTTTTGGTAGGATTATTCTGGTCAAAGCGTGACCAGCATAGCGTCAAAACTTTGAGGGTTCATCACTGTGTTATCTGGGACTGCTATATTGCATAGTACACGAGGGCCAGATCCACCTTTAATTACAGGTTTGTATGTTGATGATCAGACTGCATGTCTTTTTGAAGATTTATGATGCTCTAAGTATCTTATTTTACTCCAGAAAATAATTAAATTTTTTTTCGGTTGACTGATGCAGGAACGTGAGATGACAAATGCTGATATTTTACCCGGTGTCCTAGATTAATTTTATTTTCCTTTTTGTGTAATTTGGGAGGGTAGTGGTACTCTTTTTCCTTGACCGGATTTTCCTCCTTTGGGGGTTTTTTAAGGCAAGGTTTTAACGAGGCCACATTTTTGCCCTCCACCTTTTTCATATTGTTTGGATGTTTGATTATTAATGTTTTCAAATAGTTCATCATTCCTTGCTTCTAGTTATATGTTTTATGTTTATAATTTTAATTATCTAGTGGGAAAAAAAAAATCAAGTAAAAAAAATTCAAATTAAATGGGCTTGTTCTTGGGCCCGAGTATGGCCCGAGCACGAGCACGGGCACGGCCCAAGCACGGCACGGCCCGTTTCAATATGGACTTGGGCTTTGGGCCGGGCTGGGATAAATTATTTTACTAAATGGGCCAGCACGGCACGGCCCGATAGATTAAATGGGCCGGCACGGCACGGCACGAATACATTAAAGGCACGAATTTAAATGGGTTGGGCCGGCCCGGCACGGCCCGTTTGACACCTCTACTCCAACTCCACCTCTACCTCCACCTTTAAAATATGAACATAATCTTTTAAAAAAATCTCTGCAAAAACAAAAAAGATGTATCTCACCACCTTGTTAATTCCTTTCAGTTAAACCAAGACGTAACATCATTACCATGTGCATTAAGGGTTTTTAACCCCTTGTTAATTCCTTTTAGTATTCACTCTGTTTTAACATTTATGAGACTCTTGTCATTGAAAGTTGGATTTGTCAAGATTTTCTAATTTTCTATTGAACTCGAAATACAGATTAGAGATAGTAAAAAGCTACTGCAACTGCAAAAGCAAACTATAGTCGGGCCTACAAAGTTCCTGTCATGTGGCTAATGTAGATATTATAAATGAACACATACAATTTTCTTTCCCTAGATGAAAGAAAACAATAAAGAAACACATAATTCAATTGCAGAAATCAACTATTCAATCTTATTTCATTTCACATTTTCTCCTTGTACAAAATTAAAACAAAAAACATAAGGTAGCTGCATCCCATTTATTAACATACAAAAATCCAACTAAACTCATGATCAGCTCATCAATCAAATTGAAAAGAGTCAACATTAGGAAAACTTTTCCATTTCGAGGTTTAAAGCATGAGAAAACATGTAGTAATGAAAGAAAACAAGGAAAAAAAATAAAATTTTTTAAAGATTATTCAACTATGCGAAAGAAATAATGGATATTTCTTTAAAGAACAATCTATCGAATCTCATAATATGCACAGATAATAATCTCCCAAAAGCCACTAGAGACCTCAGTTTTTCAAATTCTTGTTACTATTATTCTTCATCCAGACATGACAAAAAAAATCATGCACTTTGTGAAAAGTTTATCTTGAAAATTATTATAAGCAACATCAACAATACATTTCCCAACCCATGCAATGTATCCTACATTAGTTTCTGTAGAAATAACTTAATTATACATTGGAAGAAGACTTCTTTTAGCCAATGAAACTCTGTAAACTACTACAAAAGCTCATTCACCCAACTTTTTCCTCATAGCCAGTCATGGACAAAACAAAAAATTCCAGCCATTTGCATAAACAGAAACCAAAAGGCATAAAAGTAAGACAATTTGTAACAGATATAAGTGAAAACAATAACCGATTACAGCTAGCCACCAAGCTAATCTAATTATTATAGAGTAAAAGGTATAATCCAACCACTTAATTAAACTACCCACATGCAAAACAAGAAGAAAGAGTCGAAGTTCCCTCTTTTAAGAATAACTCATCCCCATTGTTTGGTTGCAGAGAAAATTCTACAAAAATACGAAATCAAAAGGTAAGAGTTGAACAAGCAAATCAAAATGGATAGGCCGTATTTGAGATGTGATTTCCCGTTTCTAAATTAATATTAAATTATTAAATTATTCAAGTAAAAGACAATTTTACCCCGAGAGTATTTTAAGAAGTTTAAAGTTGACTTTTTGTTCGGAAAAAAAATTTGGGAATTTTAGTAGTACCGTTGCATAGAGCGCGTCGATGCAAGTTCGTAGACACGTAGTGGCCTCAAATCGGAGTTTCAACGAAGAAGTTACGATCAACGGAAGTGCAGTGGCACAACCGTAAATATTTTGAGGTCAAATTTTTTTTTTTTAAAAAAACTCAAAGTAAAAGTTTTATTAATTAATCATGAATGAATTATTTTTAATTTTTGCTTTCCAAGCATACATTTTGAATTCAAATGCTTTTATAAAATTTTGTTTATGATTAAATGTGAATGGCTTGGAAAGTAGAAAAGGAAATGATAACAGGATTTAAGGATTTAGTAAGAAAAAGTATGGTGCCTAAAATGTTGCCTTCGAATAAACTGTTGCCTTCAGTTGAGTCAGCTCGCGTTTGACAGTTGCCCCACGAGTCCTAGGAATACCTGGATCGTGAGGAGCGAGGAATGCTGCTCGGGTTGACCAAGTGTCTCCTGAGTTCTGCGAGGAATGCGACTCAAGATAACTTTGTGTTTCGGAGTTATGCAAGGATGTGTCACTTATGTGACACTTGAAATTGATGGTATGATGGGGGAAATGAATAGAAAAGTATGGAATTTACGGATTTATGAAGGGTACACCTAGGTGGAAAAGAATTATTATTTTTCAATGCTTTTAAATGGTTTTGATGAATTGATTGAATGTATGAATGGTTATATGAATATAAATATGCATGCTTGATTTTTATATGTATATAAAACATGGATTAAATGAATTTTCAAATGGTTTTAATAGTGGAGTTAGTATGTTGGTATTATGTTTTGCAAAACTTTCTTTTGTCTACTCACACTTTTAATGTTTTACGCCCCCAGGTAGTAATCAAGTATCGGAGCACCACCACCGGGCATTCATCATCCACCACTCATCCTTTTCCATTATGTAGGATATTCTACTGTAACCGTACTACTTGGAAATTAAATTAATTAGTATGTTATGATATTGCCCTAGGATTTCTATAAGGCCTAAGGCCACTCAGATTTACTGTTAGATTGTGTGTGTTCTAACATTGTGCATGTTGAATGATTGGGGATATATGAATTGCATTTTATACAGGTGTAAATTTTGAGAAACGAGCAATTTACAAAGGAGACTCTGTTGAATTTTTGGCATAAGTTAAACCTTAAATGAATTCATGAGTTTAAGTTTAGAGGGCAATTTGGTCAAGTGTACCCAACACCTAACAGGTGTTGAATACGCACAAGTAGATCAGAGAGAACGACCCAAAAAGAGAGAGAGAGAGAGAGAGAGAGAGAGAGAGAGAGAGAGAGAGAGAGGGTAAAGAAAAGGTGATAAGGGCCCAATAAGTATGTATTTATACTTGGCATTCTCAAAATGTCCAGCTAAGGATGGTATTTGGAGAAGTCAGTTTGGCTTGATGGTATTTTACGGTATTTCCCCTAGCAGCTCGATAATTGTATATTTATTTTTAAATTAATAAATATATAATATAATATAACAAAGCATAAGTTACCCTAGAGCCATTCGTCATTCCTCCTAATCATAGTCTAAAATATCGATAATATCGACGAAATATCGAGAATATTATCATTTTTTTGGGTTAAGGATAATATCGACAATAATATTGGAGAATATCAATATCGATAATTTCCCTCACACTTTAGCAACATTTGGCCAAATTATCGCTATAATATCGATAATATTGAGATGACAAAGACAATGAAAATTTTGAAGAGTTATTTACACTAACACCCCTTGAGGTTTCTTGTGTTTTCACAAAATCACATTAGGTCTCAAAAATTACACGAACACCCCCTGACGTTTCAATTTGTTTTCACAAAACCCCTTTTTGTTGCTTATTTGTCCAAAAATTGATGGTTTCATTGAAAAACAAAAAAAAAAAACTTATGCAAGTGACAAAATTAACCTCAATGGAGTATATGCAATCTAATCATCAATTTTTAGATGAAAAATGAATGAAAAGGAGTTTTGTGAAAACAATTTAAACCCTCAAGGGGTGTTCTTGTAATTTCTAAAATGACAGGAATCACCCTGAATTTCTCAGAATCCGGGACAAATTCTGTGCTAGTTCCGACATCGTCCCAATGCCGGGCCCACTTACTAAAAACACGAGACTTTCTGTATAAATTTCGGCAGAGTCTCCCCTAAAAACAATTAATAACCCCAACTGGCATCATGCATAAGTTAAAATTCATGCAGTTTACATCAATGGCCTCCGGCCTCATAAATCAAACCCTAGTATGGGCGATAACAGAGCAATCTAAGAGTTTCGGTTTACAAGCGATAACCAAGTTTAACGAAAAGGAAATGAACAAAGCTTATCCTACTGAAGCTTGGGATTCGGAAGTTCAAAGCTGGGCTCTGCTACTGAACTTGGTCAACTACTGTCTGGGGGGCACAATACAGAAAAGTATGAGTGGACAAAAATAAAGTTTAGTTCATAGTTGAAATCAACATAATATAACCCCCACCATTTAGAAAACGATGCAGAAAACCATATGTATTCAAAATCGATATAGCCATATATAAATATATAGTTGAGTCCAAACCATAGTGAGATCCAAAATACCATAATGAAACTTTATTAATCATCCCATTCAAACCTTTCCCTCTTATACCTAAACTAGTCTCTCGAAACGCGTGCCCGTTGGCACGGCAAGTGAGAAAGTATCATCATGATAAACAAGAACGAATGAATAGATATATATATACACACAATATAATGGTTATATAATTATATATAAGTATGACGCCACTAAGTGTTACACGGGAAACAATCCAACCGAGGGATTGTTTGACTAGTCCACATGTAAGAATCCTCGATTGACCATGTGGCTAGAGAACGAGCCATCCAACTGGGACTAAACTCACCAGCACGTATCCTCAATACTCGTTCGCCTGTGACAAGTCCTACACGAGCTGACTAACCCCGCTAAGGGTCTACGAAACACCCCTTCAAAGGTGTCTGGGTTCCGACATCTCCAAGTATCACCACATTCCAATTATTCGGAGAGGTACATAGGGTAGTGCATGTAGCACTTCAACTGACATACTAAAATCCACTCTCTTTTCACAATCTCAAACCAACACCCCCCGTACCCCACACATAATCAATCATAGATAGGAATTCTCGAAAATATTATATATCAACTTAATATACTTGCAATATGCCAAAACCCAAATATTTATTTCAAAAAAATATATAAATATCATGTTCAACAATTAATGAAATAATAAACTCAATAAATCATTAAATCATCATGCTTAGCTTTCCGTCTTAAAAATAATGTTATCATTTGAAAACAATGTCCACTCACAAGTAGACCTACACTGCTTGATTCTGAGAGGGTCCCGCCTGTTACGTGCGAGTAGTTGGAGTACCTATTTCAGAATACGATTACGAAATTAATATAAATGCTTCAAATAATGACTTTAAATTAAAATCCTAGTTTCCTAGATTTCAAGTATGAGTACGAGGAAAGAGACGTTCTTAAGGGCCAATTACGTGTTTCAGATGATGGGATAGCCTCGGAAGACACTCGGTCAACCGGGCGGTCAAACTTTCGAAATTAGGTCACGGGGCCCACGACCTCATTTTTATGATCCAAAAGTTCCTATGGGTTCAACAAGGTTTACTAAACATGTCCTGCATGTTTGGTATGAATCGAACGGTTGGATCGTTCGCGATCGTACGATCGTACAGTTATCGTTTAACACACACTTTAAGTTATTGAATCGGAACATCCAGGACTTCAATTCACGATCCGCAAATTCCTATACGATCCTGGAGATGCCTAGATCAACATATATAAAATTGGAGTCGATCCAACGGTCCGAATGATAAAATGAGATATCCGATCGACAGTCAAATGATAACCAAATTCAAATCCGAGCATACCGTCGTGCTCAAAACGATATGGGGATCATTTTAGAACCAAGAAGTACACCGAAATACTGCCCACGCGCTGCCGGCGCGTGGGTGTCCAAAGCGATTCCGACGGTCGGAAAATCTCCAAACCACCAGTCAAGACTTATAGCTACATAATCAGGACATTGAGTGGATCAACTTTTGTTCTTGGACTAACCCCAAAAAGTGGCCAGAGATGGCCGGAATCGTGAGCCAAAACTGGCCAAAACTTTAATCGCTAAATCGACAACAAAAATGTAGAAATCGATCCTAAATTAACCAACCAGCAGCTAGAACACATTGAGTTGATGAAAAAGCATACATAGATCGAAGAATTTGGTAGTCGGAAAAGTCCAAATGAGCTCCAGAAAATCTGGGTAAAAACCGGCTAAATTCTTGCTTTTTCAGTCGATCGTTGTGGCTGCTGGCGTCAGGGATGGGGTGGGATGGAAGGAGGAGGAGGTGGTGATTCTTTTGGGTCCAGTGCACCTAAAATGGTTTCCCAAGTTGGGTGGTGGTTGGCCAAACGTGGCCGGCTATGCTGTTTGCAAAAGAGGGGGTTCTACTGCGCATGGGGAGAGAGAGAGAGAAATGAAAGGAATTTTCAGATTTTTATTAAACCCTTTTCGAATTATTTATAATTTTGCCACTACGTTCTTTTGATCGTAACTTCTTCGTTACACTCTGATTCAACGCACTATGTGTCTACAAACTCATCTCGGCACGATCTACGTCAAGGTATCATTCATTTCCCTAAAATCCTTTTGGATTAAAAAGTGACCAAAATACCCCTATCATGAGGGCAAAATTGTAATTTCATAATTCATTACATTAATTAAATTAACGAATAATTATATTTTGGGTCGGGGTGTTACATTAAACCTCAAGGAGTTTTGTGGAAAAGCCTAAAACCTCAGGAGCTGTTAGTGTAAATAACTCAAATTTGAACCTTATACTAACTTATCATACAATGTATAAAGTGTAAAATATTGTAGTAAATCATTATAAAATATACACTCGTGTTTGTTGGCTCGCTATATAATCAACTTAAATCAGTTAAAACCCATCATGTAATGCATTTTCTTCTAATTTTTTATGATAAAATCATGGTCTAAAATGACAAGACCCGACCCAAATTCTACTTTGGAATCTGCGCTGAACCCTGTGCATGTCTGACACTTGGCGGGTGCCGAGCACTAATGACCGAACTGCCCTCCTAACTAGAAACCTAATATTTTCTTCTAGCTTGACTTCTTCCTAAAATTCGGTAGTCTCCCTTGTAACTTGCTCATTTCCCAAAATTTTCACCTGTACACAAACAATTTAGATATCCTCATTCGTTCAACATGTACAAAAATAGAATTCATACAACCAAACATACGTCACACACCACAGTCCAAAGTTACTAACATGATAACATTCATGATAGGCTAAGCAGAAAAGAAGGTGTATAAATAAGCCGGGCTGGTATATACCCATAACTGCCACTTAATACCAATAATATCAGATTAGGCTCACAAATGAGAATGACAATAGAGAATTTATAAGCTTTCCTCAAACATTCATTCCTTGTCTCATAATATTAGGATTATTGATATTAAAACCTTTGCCCATAAAATACCAAGATAAAATCCTCGATTTTAGTTTTAAAACATTTCAAAACTTATATTCTCTCCACCTAGGCATACCCCCATTCCCGATCCGTCAATTCCATTCATAATCCGTCAATTCCATTAATACCGTCAATTCCAATAATAATCCGTCTATTCCATTCTCGCAGGCCTCGAAGACACCAAGTCTACTATAGCCGCAATCCTCGCACCACACGGTTCAGGCATCCTCGAGACTCGTGGGGCATTATCAAAAATAACAAAATTGTTTCAAGTCAACTGGAGGGTACTCCTGTGGTGGGTTTGAAAAGCCATATCTGAAACTTATCACAAAGTTTCCCTTTATTCCACAAATCCATTTCCATGCACTTAAATAGTTAATTAGTTTGTTAATCACGTCAAACTCCGATTATCAAACCATTCCAATACTGTAATTATAATCTTCATAGCAATAAATAACTAAATAAGTAAATAAATAAGTGAATAAATAAATAATAAATAATCACTACCCCTAGAGATTCCAATAGTTCCAATAATGTATAATCTCCAAGCATCGAGAATAACATGCAAGTATACTATCAATTACTATAATACACTTTAAAATAACAATAACAGAACTACACACAATTTAGCAATCTATATATAATTATCTATACTCATCCCATAGTTATATAAATCCATAATATGATCCTGATAACTCAATTTTCCGTCAGGACTTGTCTGCATGGTCATTATAACACTTCTCAAAGGATATAACTAACTCGGAAGACTCACGGTCAATCGAGGGGTCAAACCGCCTAAACTTGCTCAACAGGCCCGCGGGGCCTACGACCTCTGGTCACAAATTCAGGACTTCCTATTGGTTCAACACACTCTTCGAAACCTACCCTGCAAGTTTGGTCCGAATCGGATTGTTGGATTGATCACAATCGCACAATTGGACGATTATGATCTGGCCCAAGGATTCACGATTTCGGAGTATCCGGGACTCCGATTCATAATTCGTCGAATCCTATACGATCCTAGAAATACAAGGTACAACATATGTGAATTTGAGTTCGATCCAACGGTCCGAACATATCAAACCCGAAAATCGCTCAATAGGTGAGAACTGTTTGAGGCTTAAACGGTATCCAAATTGAAATATGAGCACACCCACGTGCTTGTGGCAACCTAGGGATCATTTTAGGACAAAATATGGCCCCACAACATTGCCCACAAACCACCACACACGCTGGCAACACATGGGTGGTTAGATCTATTTCTTGCGGCCTAAAAACATCAAAATCGAGGGCCAAGATTCCTACCACAGGTTCAGGGCATCAATTGGAGCCACTTTTGTTCTTGAGCCTACCCCGAAAAAAGGCCAGAAATGGCTAGGATTTCAACCTGAAATCCGGCCAAATTTTGAATTGAAAATCGAATTATCTAAGCTAGAAATCGATCAAATCCTCCCAACCATCAGCTAGAACTCAAAAAGTAGATGAGAATCCATACCTTGATTGCCGAAATTGGTGGCCAAAGGAGGGAGATCGAGGCCGGCGAAATTTGGCTTGTTTTCTTGGCCCTTTCGGTGGCTGAGATGACGGCTGGCGGCGAGAATGGATTGGGGTTCAAAGGTGGGGCCGGGCCGGTTTGGTTGGCGTCGGTTTCGTTAGCGGCTGTGGGCGGTGGCGGTGGAGAGGTTTCGTAGGGAGAGAGAGAGAGAGAGAGAGAGAGAAATAAAATCTGGTTTTTAAAACCAGTTTTCAAAAATTACAATTTTGCCCCTCTAAGTATTTTGATCGTATTTTCCTCGTTATAACTCCGATTTGATCCCACTATGTGTTCATGGACTCGCATCGACGTCATCTACGCAATGGTCTAATTAAAATTTTCAAATTCCTTCTCGATCAAAAAGTCAACTTTTATCCTAATAAAATATTATAGGGGCAAAATAGTCTTTTCGAGAATAAATTTATAATTAAATATTAATTTAGGTTTGGATTGTTACATAAAATATCAATGGTTTTAGAAATATTAATAGTCCAAAAACAGGGAATTTTCGATGGAAATATCAAGATATTATCGATATCAATAAAAATTGAATAAAAACCACGGAAATTGTAACTTTGGAGAATGTTTATTTAGTCAATTATCTATTACTTTATCACCAAAAAAAAAAAAGAAGAAGAAGGAAATGCATTGTATGATGGGTTTAACTGATTTAAATTGATTATATAGCGAGTTAACAAACAATGTGAGTGTAGAAAATATGTAGTAAATAATGAAAGGAGATTAAACACACCATAATCATTTATTTATAATGATTTACTACAATATTTTACAATTTATATATTGTATGGTAAGATACATGAGTGACTTAGCACCACATGGAGTTCCTAACACCTCTTGAGGTTTTTGGTTTTTTCACAAAACTCTTTTTCATTGATTTTTCATCCAAAGATTGATGATTTTATTTAAAAAAAAAATTCTTTAAATGACAAAGTTGGCCTTTGAGATTAGATTCCATATACTTCATTGAGGTTAATTTGGCATTTGCATAAGTTTTTTTATTTAATGAAATCATTAATTTTTGGACAAACAATCAACGAAAAGGGATTTTGTGAAAACAAACTGAAACCTCAAGGGGTGTTCATGTAATTTTTGAGACCTGAAGGGGTTTTGTGTAAACACAAGAAGCCTCGGAGGGTGTTAGTGTAAATAACTCTTTAAATTTTTCTTTGTCCTCATCATCTCAATATTATCGATATTATAACGATATTTTGGCCAAATATTGCTGAAGTGTGAGAAATTGTCGACGTCAATATTTCCGATATTATCAATACTTGTACGATATGTGTATGGATATATTCCAAAATATCTTAGACCCGAAAAAATGATAATATCCTCGATATTGCGTTGATATTATTGATATTTTAGTCTTTGCTCCTGTAAGGACTTTTTCGTTCCAGCAGCTGCAAATGGGCTTGGACTACTGTAAAGAGCAAATGGATGAAGTTGCCCCTTGTGCCTGAGTTCAAGAATCAAGCCCCAAGAGTGCTTCGAAAAGTTCGTGGAGCCGTAGAAAGCACTTTGGTTTCACCAACAAGACAGACAACTATTTACAGATCAATATTATGGCTTGGTTTAAGGAGTTTGTGGCATGGAAGCTAAACCTCCATGAGTTTAGCATTAGAGAGAGAGCTTGGATTTCTTATTGAAACAGAGGTTCAAAGCAAGGGGAGAGGGAAATTTGGGAAGATTTTGATGAGTGAAGAGAGGGAGAGATAAGGATAAAAGGATGGGTGGCTTGAGAAGATTTTCCAGTAGCTTGACGATTGCTTGGTCATGCTTAGGATGGTTGTTTTGCTGGGTAGGAGGTGCCTCCTTTTATAGGCACTGGAAGTCCCTTCTGGTTCAGGAACCCTAGCTGATTTTCCCCAAATTTTGCCAAGTCTTCTCCTCAATTTCCCTTCACTTCCTTCTATTAAATCATTTTTGGTGAAAATTCCTTAATCCAAGCACATTGGGGCAGAGCATTTTGGGGCTCCAAGGTTTTTCTGCATCTGACTTCTTCCATCCTGGGTGAGGCACCTCTTGCTTTTCCTCCTAGTTTTACTACCAAAGCTTGCAGAGGAAAGAATGGATAAAGGTACTGGTCTAAAAGTTGTCTTACTCCCAACAGCCCGTGCATTTGGGTTTCACTTGGTTTCAACGATGGCTTGGTTTTAATAGGGTGCTGGGATATTTTCTAAGGTGCTGTGCTATTTTTTCTCTCTTATGGTTACCCATATATTTGGGCTCAAGAAATGGGCCTGAGTTTGGTGCTCCCAAGCAACCCCAAACTTCCACTTCTTGGATCACCAATGGGCCTCATGAACACTCGTAACCATCCATACCACAACCTGCTCAGCAAGCCCTAGGCATTTGCAGACCATAACTTGTGTAAGCGCATACGACAAATTCCTACATACCCCGGTCGGTCTTCCTTCTCGATTAAGCATTGTACTGGACTAGAAACATATTTGGGCTCAACCTTGGATTTTTCAGGCCTCAACCACTCCTAACCACACAACTACTACACACCAGCCCCTATGAATCCCTTTTAGGTTGCTGCAATTGGTCCACCTATTCCTCCTGCAGATGGTGGAAAAAATCATGGAGGAGCACGGAGGTTGCATATGAGAGTATATTGGCAGTTGTCAATGTATAATCATCGAAGCCTTGCTTTTCTCCTTTCAAAATAAAATTTTCCCCTGGCCAGGTGGATAGTTTGATGCTAATGTTAATATTATTGGTGGACTTGTTAAGTTCTTTGGGTTTCCACTCTCATTTTACCTTGTGTTTTGTGGGATTTGCAGTGAAAAAATTTACCTTACAGTTACTGTGTGCATAATCTTCTCCAAATTACGAGGCCATATATCTTCTTTTGTTGTAGTGTGTGGCACCTTGCAAGATAAATTTTTATATAAAAAAAAAAAAAGGGAATTTGGGGTGGGTTTGAGAGAGTCCCCTGATGGAGACGGGGCCGGGGCCAGGTAAGGCAATACAATTTTTGACAATATATCATCATCATCCCTATAGGTGTACAAGGTTGTGGTGATGATATATTGTTAAAAATTATACAATTCTTTTTGTGTGCAAGAAAAAATTTCCTACATGTTCTTGTTTTTGGTACAAGCTATTGTAGGAGGGAGTTTATAAGAATATTCATTTGGGGTAGAGGTGAAAGAGCTCAAGCAATTGAGCTATACCCCACTAGCAAATTTCGTCCATGTTATCTATTGCGTTTAGGTATATGCTATATAAGGTTAATAGGAAGTTGATATACAAGTAATACCCCGTGTATAACCAGCAGATAAAACCGTGAATATATTTAATAGGACATTACAAAACATATTGTGGGAATAACAACACTACACCCTACCCCAAGTGAATTACAATCACCACAACAATGACATTTATAAGGTTGTCACAACAATTGCCACAACATCTACTATATTTGAGTCGAATACCCGTAAAAAGTTATTGAAATGTTATCTTGACAGAGTTAGCTTAGAACTGACAGAGTACAATTGAATCCAAAGACGGTCCATTAACAAACTAATCTAGACTACAAAAAAACATCTCCTAAGCAGTCCAATTTGCAGCAGCAACAATTGCTGTAAGCATTCCGAGTTTCGCAGAACCATTGCCTTGCCACTCAAGGAATTCACAGCTTCTTTATGACCTTCAAAACCAACCATGTTGCTATGATTGTCAGAGGACAGACAAAATGAAAAAAGAGCAAAAGATGACAAGATCAGATAAAACATACAATTACTGGAATCTGCTAATCTAGTCTTAATGGAATATGACTAAATATCTCCAATAAAAGGGGGATCTAAAAGAGAATTTAAACCACATTGGGATAGTTCAATTAAAAAGCAAGAATAGGAAAGTTCAAATTCTAAAACCCTTGTTTCTTCCTCAACACCACATCAATAATCTCCATTACATATGTTAACTAATTTCTCATTTGCACCAGCAGCATATAACTCTACTAAAAAGGTATACCCTAGAGGTTATAAAGTATTTATAAGGTGCACAGAAAGATGAAATTTATACCATGTATAATAACATCTGCATAATCACTACAGCATAATGTAATGGGAAAGAACTTACTGTAGTGTTGATACCCATGCTCTAGCTGCACCAGGAGTCTCTGCACAAAGGAAGGAAGTAGTCTTTTTTCAGTGCGGTCCCAATATATAAAGAATAAAGTTAAGGTTAAGGAGCATACAAGTTCAGAACCCAATCCAGTTTTACAAGAATATTTTCTATAGCAGTTAAAAGATACTACCTCATTTTCATTTCTACATAACCAAAAATACTAGATACTGAAACAGGATCCCTCACACTTCGGCATCCCACCAAAAACCCAAACGGAAAAAGAAGCCATGTAAATCATTATTGAAATTAGCATGTCCAGCATTGTCAGATACAAAAAAATGCATGTAAATTATGATTTATAAAACTAATGGAATCATGTATATCACAATTTGAGTATCGTAGAATCATACATAAAAAATAATAATAATAAATCCCACTTGGTTTAGTCAAGGTCAGGTCAAGACACAAGGCGTGAGATAAGAAAAAGTCATAACTAGCACAAGAGTTATTGGCTGTTGCTGTCAATTTCTTAAGAAAATCACATAAAGGGACCATGTAAGCAATATGATTAATCTAAAAGCTAAAAAAGGCTTTCTAATAAATATAAAATAATTTAAAGAATGGAGCAGAATGTGATACCGAAGGAATTTTGCATTATCAGAAGAATCTCAAATACCAATTTGGAAACCAAACCAGAAAAAAAAGAAAAAAAAAAAGAAAAAAAAAAAAAAAAAAAAAAAAAAAGAAGCAAAATTCTTAGCAGAACTAACCCAAAATGTCAACCGAATCCAATTCAAAGATTTCACACTTGAGAATCTCAATTGAAGCAAAAACTGACCTAACTAACCTATTCCTTGACCTAATGGAATAGCCGGAAAAGACATCCATCATTTTAATATACACTAACAGGAAAGCATAAACCAAACAGAGAGAAAACCCACCATAAAAGGTGAATAAATTACAAAAGCACCCAAGAACCATAATACAGAGGATATATTGCTAACCAAAAAACCCAAAATCAGCCTCAGAAAAAAGACAAGCAAACAAAGAGGTATTCCACTCTAATACATGTAAATCTCAACTAAAAGCTGGAGGACTTCAATAAACAAAGAATGCATCACACAAACTTTCTCATGCAGAGGCACATTGAGACTGTGTATATGCATACTTGCACATTATATGTTAAGGATGATGAGGATGACTACGACCTCCAGCACAAAAACCGCCAGCACCCACCAACACTGCATCACACAAACTTTGCAGATTTTATAGTATTCTACGGACAAGACTTTGATAGGAAATCAAAAAAAAGGAAGAGATTATTAGAATCAACTTCTAAGAGAACATGGTAAGCTCTATAACCTAAAATTATTGTATTAAAGAGTGGCATTGTTCACAAAACTACCCTAACATATCCCTCTGCTACACCAGACAGTCTTCTTGTCACACTAAACAAAAATGGAATTTTGTGTTTAAATTCCTTTTCTCTTTGCAACCTAATGTCTTCTTTCTGTCCATTATGTATTAACTACTAGACTTCACCATACATACAAGGAATCCTATCATAGGCAATCCATAGACAAAAAATTGCCAATGTAGTATGTACCACGGCCCCAAAAAAAAGAAGAAGCACTGAGCTGGGCATAGCAGTTTGTAACTGTAATTATAATGAAGCTAATGTTAATGGTATACACACAAAATCAAAATCCCCGGGATATCATCATAGTAGAGTTATTTAAAGAAAGAAAGAAACAATCAATCTAGCAAAGGGAAAGGTACCTCTGATTCTCCTCCTCAATGTCGATTGTGGGGGGTGGTTGTCAACTAAGCCTGGGTGCCGCTCAAGGCTTTCATCTGAATGTGGTTGTTGTGGTCGGAGGAGGGAGCAGCGTTGGGCAAGGCCTCGTAAGAACCCAATCTGCGGATGCCAACGGACTTGGAAACAACAGCGTAGGTGACCATGACAATGAGCAAGACGAACATGACATGGACCAAGAACACCAAATCCAGAATTGCCACGGCCCTGAAGCGGGACTCGTCGAGGTCGCACTTGGTGGAACCCTCGACCCCGCTCACCACATCCAGCAGCCTGTGGCAGCCCTCCGGGATGAACGCCTCCACGTAGAGTGACAGCCCCGTCTGCAACACCCACAGCCCCTGCAGGCACATGGCCGCTCCCAATCCCACATCCGCCACAAACAACCGCGGCTGGCATGCCAACACCACGCACAGCCCTGACGCCACCGCCGAGATCCGACCTGACACCGAGTCACACTTGGCCTGCAGATCCGACATCTGCACCGAAGCGGCACCCCAGGAGACCAGGCACTGTAGGTAGAAGAGGGTGGCAGCCAGGCCAAAGACAAGATCGGAGGGCAGTGGCAGCACAGACGGAGCCCACTCCGAGAGCAGCAGAGCGAGCGTGAGCAGCAGAAACAGGAAGAGGGAGGCTGCGGACTGCAGAGAGGTGAACCGGTGGACGGGGGTGCGGCCCTTGAGGAGTGGATCGGCGTCGAAAGAGGTGAAGGTCTGGTGGGCGACGGCAACCATGAGGAAGGCAATGACGGCGTAGAGCTGCAAGTACCTGAGGCGATGATGATTGGAAGACGAAGATGAAGAGGAGGAGAGAGGGAAGGGGTGGTAGGGCTTGGCAGCGTACGACTGTGGGGACTTGAGGTGGTTGCGGGTGGTGGCCACCATGTGGTAGAGTCCCAGTGACACCAGTGCTGAGGACGACAATATCTGGTACAGTAGGGCTGCCATTTCAATCTCTCTCTCTCTCTCTCTCTCTCTCTCTTTTCCCTTCCCTTGGAGGAGTCTAAAGTAAACAAATAACAGCAAAAGCAGGTTTTAATTAATTAAAACCAAACAGGATAGATAGATAGATACAGAGGAATTGCAGTGCAGAGTGTAGAGGCATGTATAAATTAAATGAGAGACGGCCAAAGGTCAAAGCAAGCAAGCAAATTAAATCTAAATCTCCAAGATGGCAGATCAATGATCAATCATACATACAATTAGCATTTAGCATCAATCCTAAAGATAGATAGATCATCAGGAATCAAATCATATAATTAATTAATTAATTAATTAATTAAAGAAGAAGAACAAGAGAAAAAGAAAAGAAAAGCTGAAGAAACAAAAAGTTAGGAGGAGCTCCGGAGCTGACTTACCTCTCTCTCGGAAAAGTTGAAATTTCGATTGAGGCTGGATAATTCACAGCGGATCCAAATTCTGAGGCTGAGGGGGGTTTTTCATTTTCCTTGTCTTCTTGTTTTCCTCCTTGGGTAGATGGGTTCCGAAGAGAAGAAGAAGAAGAAGATAATCGACTGGCGATGGGAGATTTGAGGTTTAGAGATGGATGCCCAGAAAGAAAGAAGAGATCAGAAAGGCCAAACGGTGGGCAATGAAAGAAAGAAACAAGGAACGAATGATGTGCCTTATTTTTATGGAAGAAGAAAAGACAGAAAGAACCAACTCATAAGATGAGAGGGCTGGCTGACGGAGATGGTGGGGTACCGTACAGAACAGAGGTAACGGCGGTGGTGTCGGGAGGGAGGCTGTAGCTGCTAGGGGGAGAGCATGGAGGTTGGGTGGGTTTTGTTTTTTAATTTTTATGTTGGTACTACCAAGTTCTCCAGGTAGCGCTGCGCATCTATGGTTCTCTTTTTTTTTTTAATGTTTTAAATGTGCCTTACTTAATATTTGAACCCTAAAGTAAATATCATACCAATCAAAAACTTAAATAGTATGATACGATGTCATCCAGAGCCGCGCCAAATATAGTAAAATTTAGGGGGTGTATTCATTTAGGATTGTATAAGATTTTGAAAGATTTTTTATATGTGACAGATGTCCTGGAATTGTATAACTCCTATAGGTTTTACTCGGATTTTTAATAAACTTGTATAAACTTTTATTATACACTTCCATACTTTTGTATGAACTTTTGTTATAGATTCCGATTAATTTGCATAGACTTTATCACTCTTTCATCCTAACACTATTTTCTTTACCTAGCCACTAGTTGACCATCCCTTTTTCTTTTTTTCCAAATTCTTCCTCTACTTGCGTGCACAACAATGAATTTCCCTTTGAAATTTCCACGAGCTGGAACCTAACCAATTCCTCTCTTTTTGTTGCTGCTTGAGCATTCTCACGCTCTCTCTTTGCTTTCTCATAGGCCTGCTGAACCACGCTTGTAGCTTGGGTAGTCGTAGAAGCACCGAATGCTTTCGAGAATGGACCCAACTGAAAGCTGTTTTGGTTATATGATTCAGGTGCGTTGAAACTTGCAGAGGTGGCATTACTCCTCCCTGTATTAAATGTGTTTTTATTAGCTGTTTCATGCTTTGGAGTCTGCCGTTGTTGTGAGGAATTCCATGCAGTGGCTGACTTGGAACCATTCATAGGTCGTGGAACTATTTCTACATCAAGAAATGGTTCATGGCAATTAGGGCAAAGAAGATTATGATTAAGATAAATTCTAAGACACTCATATTGCATTTTGCATTTATGACACACAATCCAAAAGGTACTAGGCCTTGCTTTATGACAAGAAGCAGGAGTTGAAAAAACGGCTAGCTCGTGTGGTACCTTTCTGAGTCTTTGTGCCAGACGTACTTTTTATTATAAATTCATATCAATTTGTCTTCACAAAAGTATAGTGAATATTATAAGAAATTCAAAGACACCCACCACAAATTCACGAAAAGCAGATACTATAAGAAATTCAAAGTAACTAGCGTTCACGAAAGTATAATGACAAATTTATAACCAATTTGAAAGCAATGCTGAAAGAAAAATATGCAACATTCATTTGTTATCGTTAATTCTCATTGTTGTCATTGTGGCCAATATCTCTCCACATGTTCAAAGATATACCAACTCTCCATTCTTTAGCATGTGCTTCTTGTTATTCTTGTGTTTGGAAAACTAGTTCAGGATCCCCTTCATTAACCGGTAATGATGAAGATGAAGAAGATTCGTTCTTCAATTCAATAGGAAACTCATCTGATCGACATTCCTTTCGAAGAAAGTTGTGTAGTCCAGTACAAGCTAATACTAACTTTCTTTGTGTCCTATATGGGAATGGAGGTGTAGACTTGAAAATTGTAAATCGTGATTTAAATATACCAAAGATCCTCTCAATGACATTCCTCAAGGACGCATATGACGAAGATTGAACAACTCAACTTCATTTCAGGGTCACGACCTTGACCTGCAAACTCTTGGAAATGATATCGAACACCTCGAAATGGTGCCAAAAATTGGCGTCGATTTGGAAATCCACAATCCGCTAAGAAATATTTACTTGATAATTGAATATACATATTTTAGTATCCAATGTATGATATAATGTAAACAGTAAATGAAAAAAGAAAAAGAAAAAAATACCTTGTGATATTGTTCCGTGACGATTACGATAGCTACTTACGTCAACTCCTGTTACCATTGCTGGAATATGTGTGCCGTCTATAACTCCGATGCAGTTCTAAAATAAATTCAAAGTTTATATTTTGATTTTAAAAATATTACATAAAAGTAAACAAGATGCACAAGACAACACCTTAAAGTAAGGGTAAACCCTTGTACTTTCTCTTATTTTGGCTGGCACTGCAGATCCAGGTTTGACTAACATCTCTGGTGCTAATGTGTTCAAAGCCTTTAAAACTTTGTTAAAACTTCTACTAGCAGTGAAGTGGGATCGACCAAATGTGTCACGTATTACAGAAAATCTATTATTTTGACCCACAACACACAAAAATGTCGCAAGCATTTCTTCTACACAAATGAACCTTATATCTTGTAACTGTGTTTTTTCTCTAATAATACTGCACAGCTTGTGAAACATATCTGGATACATTCTATACATTTGTCGGAAATGCTCAGGATCCTCACTTAAAGCATTATGTATATAGTTATATCCTTTCCTAGTAATTGTTCACCGAGTTAATGGACGTTCAACATTTTCACTATGCATGATAATCATGAACTCATTCAATGCATGAGCTACTGCTTGGATTGCCATTAATAAATACCTAATGTGTCACGTATTAAAGAGCGAGTCATATTTTCACCTTGCTTGACAGTGAACTCGAGAATGCTTCATCATCGGGTTACCTAGTAAACCCTAACCCTAAGATAAACCCTAAACAAGCTACACTCTAATAACAAGCAAAACCTCTATAAAAACAAGAAAAACATCAACCAATAATCATCAACAAATAGTAACAAATAAGAAAAACCATGGAAGAAGAAGGAAAACCAACAAGAATATTGAGAGAGCGTACCTTTGGAGGGTGGTTCGTCTTCTACATAGAGAAAAAAAAAACACGTCGTCTGAAATCTTTGGGGTGGAGGTTGGACTTATGCTGGCCCTTATTATTTATACCTAAACCCTACAAATTCTTCACACTCCAACACTTAATTAAATCCTTCCAAATCTATCTCATTTTGAATACAAGTAAATTTATTTGGATTTTTTCCAAGTCCTAATTGAATACACCCACATTTAAATGGATATTTTAAAAGTTCAAAGAAGTCTAGATTGAATACACCCAAACTGTTATAGACTTTTTAAAAGTTTGTATAAATCCAAATTGAATACACCCGGATTTTTAAAATCCTTTTAAACGCTCTAGAATCCTAATTCAATACACCCCCCCTTAGTCATACTATTTATCCGAAATAGCACCAAACGCCTTATAATATTATGGATAATAATATGGGAGCATATATTTCGGCAACAAATGAGCGGATGACACATGGAAAATGAAAATTCTCTAGGTCAATTAGTTACCTTAATTAAATCCTATTTAATTAGGGAAATTAAAATTGATTTAAGATGGGAATATCTCCCTACATCAATGATGAGATTTCCACCGAATTTCCTTGATTAATTCAAATCTCCTATTTCTGGGTAAGAACAATCCTAATTAAACAAGGATTATTCTTCAAATCCTAATTCCAAAAACTCAAGAGAAATCACACACACACACACACACACACACACACACACACACACACACACACACACACACACACACATACATAAGTGCCACCACACACGGCTAAGGCCACCCAACTTTCCCCTTGAGAGAAAACTCCATCCACTTTAGCTATTGTTGTATCTTTATCAAGTTGTCATTATTGTAGCAAAGATTGACAATCTCCTAGCTGCCGGTTTCATTAAGGAAGTTTCCTATCCTAGTGGCTAAGAAAGACCAGCGGAAGTGGAGAGTATGCGGGGACTATATTGACCTTAACAAGGCATGCCCGAAGGACAACTTTCCGCCGTTAAGAATTGATCACCTTGTAGATTCAACTTTCAGTAACCAATTACTAAGCTTCATGGACGCATACATCGGCTACAATCAAATCATGATGCATGGGGACGATAAAGCGAAGACTTCTTTAATAATTGTAAGAGGTACATATTGCTACAAAGTCATGCCCTTTGAGCTGAAGAAAGCAGGAGCAAAGTACCAAAGGCTCGTGAACAAGATTTTCAAAGAGTAGATGGGTAAGACTATGGAGGTCTACGTAGATGACATGCTAGTCAAAGCTCACCAAACGAGCAGATCACATTAAGAATCTTGTCTAAGCCTTCAACCTGCTCTGTAAGTACCGCAAGAAATTGAATTCGAGCAACTGCACATATGGAGTCTCATCTGGTCTTTTTTTGGGATACTTAGTTACCCAAAGAGAAATCAAAGCACATCCAAATCAAATCAAGGCTATCCTAAATATGAAGTCGCCTGCCACAATGAAAAAGATACAAAGTCTAACGGGTAGAGCAGCAGCTCTCAACCTATGCCTTTTGAGATCCACTTACAAGTGCAGACCAGTCTTCAAAGTCTTGAAGAAAGGTTAAAGAGACAAGTGGGATGAAGAGTGCGAAGTAGCTTTTCAAAACTTGAAGACCTACCTCAATTCATCTCCTCTGCTCTCAAAACTCGTACCAAGATAAGATTTGTTCATCTACATGGTGGCATCCAACTCAGCTGTGAGCTCAGCTTTCTTCCAAGAATAGCTGGGGGTGCAACATCCGGTATTCTACACGTCGAAAGCCCTCATCGATGCAAAGACTCACTTTCCGAAAATGGAGAGGCTCATTTTGTCCCTTGTAAATTCTATGAGAAAGTTAAGACCCTACTGCCAAGCTTAGCAAATCATCGTCTTGACAAAATTTCATTCGAGATCGATTCTTCATAGTCCTGATGCTTCTTAGCCACTCATGAACTGGGCTATCGAATTGAGTTAATATGATCTCCTCTACCGATAGAAGACTGCCATAAAAGCTCAAGCTTTAGCAGATTTTGTTGCAAAGTTCACTTATCACTGAAGAAGATAAACTGGTCAACAGATTCAAAGAAAGCTCGAGAGCAGACGAGACATCTTCTGCTGATCTTGACATGTCCAAAGATTTGTGGCAGTTGCTCGTAGACGGAGCGTTAAATCACAAAGGAGCTGGAGCAGGCATCGTTAGGGTTAAGCACGATACGAGATGACACGGGATGGAGGTCATCTTGATGTCAATCTTGAATAGGGGATTTGGGACGGGATGACACGGATGAAAGTTTTTGAAAACACGTTCAAACCATACCGGACCCAAATGGGACCGATATGATTCGGTATCAATCTTGTTACCGTGAAAAATCTGCAAAATTTCATAAATCAAGTGTAATACAACAAAATAAACAATCAAGATTCAAGAGTCTTGATTCAAGACCAACCAAGAAATGGAAATCTCATACAAAGTTCAAGTGAAATGGAAATCAAATCTCATATAGGCTTTTACAACAAATCAAGCCTAATACAAACAAAACAAACAATCAATCAAGAGTTCAAGTTCAAGACATGTCAAATTACAAAGCAAGAAATGGAAATCCAACATATGCTTTTACAAAACAAATCAAGCCAAATTAAGTACAAACTTCAAAACAAGAAATGGAAATATTAAATGGCATGTTCCTTTCCCTTTGGATCAATCCCTAATGTGTTTGTACTGGTAACATCAGCTTCAGTACTTGCATATTCTGCAAAAAATAAATTCATACATCTTCTTATAAACAAATACAAACATTATAAAATAATAAACAATTAAAAAGCGTAAACATTTAAGAATTAAGATAAAATTAAAAAGCCTGATCAAATTAAAAACAAATGCAACCTTATAAAGTAATAATTAATAAACATAGTAAACATACCTAATTCAACACTCTCATAAAACTCATATTCTTTAGGAGTAGGTTCATCTTCTAAATTTGTGGAAATGTCATATATATCAATGCCTCCACTGATCTAGGAGTTAATGAACTCCTAAATGCATCAATTTCTCTTCCCCCAGTGCTAAAACAACTCTCAAATGCCACTGTTGATACTTTAATGGTAAGAATATCCTTTGCAATAGTTGCCAACACAGGGTACTTAAGACCATTGAGCTTCCACCACAACAAGTTGTCAAAAAAGACCTCTTTGGTTGTTAATTCCAAAGGATCATGCAAGTAGGTATCCACTTCATGTGCAACCACAACCTCTTCACTCTCTTCCACCACCTTTATCCAATCATCCATTATATCATCAACATCTTGTGAATTTGCATTCACTGTCTATGGAGCAGAATTCACATTTCCACTGTCCAATCTAGGTGCATATTCTAAACATCAACACCTCCTTTATCTCTGTGGGGTTTTTTTTTATTTTTTTTTATTTTTGACACTTCTGCATCATCAAACTTCTCCTTCTTAAACAGATGTGTCACATGCCTAAGCTTGAATCTAGGGTCCAAAACAATAGCAACAACCAACAGCACATTCATATCTTCAAATTTGACAAAGTACTTGTTGTATTTTTCTCTCATTTTGCTTGCCATATCAACCAACACTTTTTCTGCTTTTGAACCAGTGGCCATCTCAGGTGACACAAACAATTTATCAATCTATTTTTCTATTGCTAAAATAGAATGAAAAGCTTTGTTGACAGTGGGGTGCAAAGATGCACTTACCTTCAGTGATAAGAACTTCACAAAAACAGTAGCATTCTCCCAATCATCTTCACTTGGTGGTCCAACCCTAATATGCTTAGTACTGCTCACAACCACACCTTCCTCATCAACTTCATGTTCTGGTTCCTTGAAGTAAGCCAAGAAAGGATTGTCCTCATCCTCTCTCATTCTTACAAAAGCCTTTTTATATTTTAAGGCTACATCCAATATTATAAATGTCGAATTCTATCTTGTGGGGACATCCATGCAAACCATACCTTTGATGGACAGTCCTTCTGCTTCCACATAGGTTATAAAAAACTCCAACCTTCGAGGAGAAGACCTAACATACCTAGCGGCATTTATAATGGCCAAAATAGACTTAGAAAGCATTTTCAAACCCCTAACTACAATTAGGTTTGTGATGTGAGCAAGACATCTCACATGTAGGTACTTCCCTTGCAAAACAGGTTCTGCTTTCGCCCTTCTATTTAACTTTGACCTAACCCAATTTATAGCAACTTTATTAGCAGATGCATTATCCACAGTTATAGCCAAAACCTTTTCTATCCCCCACTCAAGTAAATAATTTTTAATGAGCTTCCCTATTGTTAGCCCTTGGTGATTCGAAATCACACAAAAGTTCAAAACTCTCTTGTGCATTTTCCACTCACAATCAATGAAATGGGCAATTAACACTATATAGTTACAGTTTTGGACACTTGTCCAAGTATCAGTCGTGAGGAAAACCCTAGTTTCCCTCAAATCTTTCTTTAACTTCAACTTATGCTGATCATACATTTTCAGAAATTGTCTTACAATTGTTCTCCTGCTAGGAACATTAAATAAAGGGCAAGCAACACTGCAAAATTTTCTAAAGCCCTTCTTCTCTTCAAAACTGAATGGAAGCTCATCTATAATAATCATCTCAGCACAAGCTTCCAAAACATCAGTCTGCACAAACCCCTTAGCTACAAGCTTGTTACCTTGACTCTTATCACCACTAATCATCTTCTGATTTTTGTCAACATTTGTAGGGTAATATTTGCAATACTTTCTAATATGGTTAAGCATTCCACTTGTCTCATTTTTCCCACTATCCACAGCATAATCTCCTAAAGGACATTTAGGACAATTGACACATTTTGCTCTCTTATGAACCACTTCAACTTCTATAATCTTCCCTGTTGCATCTTTATTTTTTCCTTTTTCTTGTCCTCATATGTAATAAAATGATCCCAAACCCAACTACTTTTCACACCTCTAGGTTTGGTTTCTGAGTTGATTTCACTTACTGAGTCATCATCATCATCATCTTCAATTTGAGGTGGCACTAGCACTACTGCTCCTTATGCTGATTGGGTTGGATATGGTGCAGATTGTGCTGTTGGTGGTGTCATCTAAGGTGATGGTGAGGTTCCTGTTGAAGAAGCAATATATCCAAACTGCATGCACAGAACAAAAGTATAGATGCCTTGTCACAAGCTTAGCAAAAGCAGCAATAATAATAAAAACAAGTTTCCGGGCCTCTTACCATTCCAAATTCCCAATTGGGGTTTTGGGCTAGGTTGGAGCTGCAAATTCAAGAATAATATACTTGCAAAGCTACATCAAACAACAGTTTCAGATTCATGCAAACACAAAACTAGAATAATTTCTCAATTTCGAAAACACAAATCCAAAACCAGCAGTTTGATGCAAAACTAAACAAACTATAAACCTCTAGATTGATTGCTCTAATTCTCAGAATGTATAGAATGAATTACAACAGCAAGACTTAGCTTTTATATGCTATTAAAAATAAAACTAAACAGACTATAAATTAGCAACATTAGCATTCAAACAGATAACTATTAACTAAATCAGATGGGGAACATGGAATGACCTGAAATGCCACAATATTACAACCCATTTAATAGAAGTTTTGCTAGGAAACATCCAAGGAAGAAGATGATACTAGTATACTACAAAGAATTAACAGCAAAATATTACAACCCATTAAAAGTAAAATAATACTAGTATACTACAAAGAATTAACATGAGTGTTGATTTCTCAATGCTCATCGAGATATTAACTACAAAATAGATCAGTTCTCATACAAACCAAAATATGAAGCTGATGCTTATTGTACTCCTATTTCCAACCCCACTTCTCCTTCATTGAGCCAACCAAGGTACCAGCACTGATGTCAGTAAACCTCATTCCATACTTGTGCTTAAGTCAGACAGCATATTAAGTATACTCATCCATGCTTCACATTTCCAATATGCAAATGCTTTAATACGCTACTACCATTTAGAGTAACAAATTATCAACAGTAGCACAAAACACCATCTACTAACCTTAAAGAGATAATGATATAGCCTAAAAGATCCTTTTACAAATGGTAGTTGCAGTATTCACATGAACAATACAAGCAAATTTTTGCAAAAAAAAAAAACAATTTCTCAATTTTTGTTATTAACTTATTATTGTTTCGGATGAATAACCTAAAGGCAAATTATTGCAAACAAACAATTTCTCAATTTTGATACAGTCACACAAGAACAATACAAGCAAATCAATGATGTTGGGGATCAAAATCAAAACAATTTCTCAAATTTGAAAACAAATGATTGCAAACCAAATGAATACCTGAGAATCTGAGATCAGACTGAAATTGGTAGCAGAGGGAAATGGGTTTGAAGAAGATCCGATTCTGGAGCCGTCTCCCAAAGCTTCACTCTACCACCAACAATATGATCTTCAAAAAACCCCTGATTTTTCTACACAGAAACTCAGTGAGACTTTGGGTTGAGGCTTTCCTTTTTAACTGGTTTGGAGAAGAACACAGAGAGAGAGAGAGAGGAGGAGGAGGAGGAGGAGAAGAATCGATTGATGGTGGAGGATTTGGGAATTACAGCTTCAAATCATGATTGAGAAAGGAGAAGAAAAGAGAAGAATAGACAAAGGAAAGGAAAGGAAAGGACGCAGAGAAACAAAGAGGAGTCGAAGAAATGTCTGTGGAGAGTAGGGATGGAACTGAAATTAAATTAGGATTAATAAAACTCATGTACTGTTCAATACAGTATGACACCAAATGGGATCACAAATGTGGAACCGACGTTGTGCCAAACAGTAATGGGATGACACGGTATCATCCTGTTTACACGTCAACACCAAACGGGACGACACAAGATTGGCACGATTTGGCACGGTTTCGGGATGGTTTCTGTATTCCGGTATTGATGCCCACCCCTAGGCGTGGTTATAATCATCTGGATGGAAACTTATTGGAGCAGGTCATCACATGGGTTTTCTATCCTCAAACAACGAAGTCGAATGCGAGGCGCAGCTAGCTGGCTTGCGGGCGAAAAAGGAGTTGTCGATCAATAGGCTAGCCATCTACTAAGATTCCCAACTGATAACCAATCAAGTGTTAGGGGAGTACATGGCGAAACACCCAATCATAATCCAATACCTAGACAAAGTCCAAGAGCTTTTGAATGTATTCTTTACCTTCACCATCTAACAAGTTCCCCGTGCAAATAACACACATGCAGATGCGTTGGCAAGCTTAGGATCAGGGCTGGACACCCAATTCAGACATTCAATTCTAGTTGAGCATATTGATCAACCACACATCGAAGAAGAAGAGCAGCCGGACCTGATGCATATCGATGTTGGCAAGACCTTGTCATCGACTACTTGGTAATAAAAAAATTTCAAAGGGAGAAGTTTGAGGCCATAAAAATCAAGCAGAAAGCTGCAAGTACAACATGAAAAACAAAAAGCTTGTTCGAATGTCATATTTCGATCATCATCTCACCTACATCAAGTACCTGCAAATTCTCGAAGTGCTCTGTAAAATCCACGAAGGTGAATGTGGAAATCATGCTGGGGGCAGGTCACTTGTTTAGAAGGCTCTCAACATAGGCTACTTCTGGTCTACCATGCGCCACGACTCTACGGAGTATGTCAAAAGATGTGATCGGTAACAATGCTACAAGCTGGACCTAAGTTTACATGACGAAGTGTATCATATGCAGAATAGCACATTGCCATTCATGCACTGGGCCATCGACTTAGTGGGTCCCATGCACCGGCACTTGCCAAGAAGGACATGATGATAGTCGTAACCGACTACTTTACTAAATGGATCAAGGCTGAAACTCTATCCTCTACTAAAAAAGCTGAAGTGGAATGACTTTTTTAGAGAAATATTATCTACCAGTTCGGCTGCCCACAGTCACTGGTCACTGACAACGAATCACAATACATCTGCAAACAGATGATAGAGTCCACTACACTTCAGTTCGAAGAAAGTTCAAGTTTTTCAAAGAAGTGTTCGTGAGAAGATCCAAAGCATCATAAGGAAGATACATGACAACTAACAAAACGTCCTAAGGGAGACGTAGACAAATTGCCAAAACGTCCTAAGAGAGACATAGGCTACCAGCCAAAATGTCTTAAGGAAAGTGTAAGCAACCGCCAAAACGTCCTAAGGGAGACGTAGGTTACCTGCCAAAATGTCATAATGGAAACATATGCTACCGCCAAAATGTCTTAAGGGAGATGTAAGCCACAGCTAAAACGTCCTAAGGGAGAAGTAAGCTACCTACCAAAACATCCTAAAGGAGACGTAGGCCACAACCAAAACGTCCTAAGGGAGACGTAGGAAACTGCCAAAAAGTCTTAAGGGAGACGTAGGGAAACTCCCAAAACTTCATAAGGGAGATGTCCGCTAACTACCAAAACGTCTTAAGGGAGACGTAGACCAACTGCCAAAATGTCCTAAACGTCTCCCAAAACGTCCTAAGAAAGATGTGGTCAATTGCTAAAATGTCCTAAGAGAGACGTAGGCCAACTACCAAAACGTCCTAAGGGAAACGTAGGCTAACGTCCAAAACATCCTAAGGGAGAAGAAAGACAATATCCAAAGCATCCTAAGGGAGATACAGAGAAGCACCCTTTAAGTGAGCGGTGGATAAATATTTTTGCATCCTAAGAGAGACGCCCAACTAAGAGGCCAACAAGTCCACTCAAGACACAACTCACGCAGTTGCCCAACCAAGAGCGCCAACATGCTACGAAAAGCGGTCAGCATACTTAAAGAGAACAAGAATCAATAGATCCAGAAGTTCAAGTATATTAGTGAGCAGCCGATAAGCCAAAGTTTAGCAGATCAGATGAAGTGGTCAACCGAGACCAATACTTAAAGCCACAAAGCTACAAATAAGAAAAGTCTTTATCTACATTGAAACTTCATCAACTGCAACCACCTGCTCATCAACCTCAGCTACCTGTTCATAAGCTATAGCAAATGCTCATCAGCCTCGTCTACCCGCTCATCAGCTGCAGCCTGCTCATCAGCTGCAACCACCTACTTGTTAGCTTTGGCTATCTTCTCCACAACATCATCCTCAGTTTCATCAACTTCGCCCTCCTTTGTTCATCCTCCTCAACTGCAGGCCTATCAGCCATCGTCTCACTAACTACCCACTTCTCGGGCATATCTATATCCGAGATGGTATCCTGCTCACCTTAAGCGGAAGATCGAGCTCATCATCCAAGCCGAGACCGTGATGTTTCCATCTCTCAACATCACCGGCTGGGGGCAAACCACCTTCATGTTGGCATGGCTTGACAAACTTTGGCCATGTACGGCTCAAGATCAAGCCTTTTACTGATCTCGTCAACTGCAAGTAAAAGACAAAAGTCGGTTGGTCACAATAACTCACATATAACAAAAAATTTGATATGTGAGTAAAGCAGATCAACAGTTCGATACATATCATAGCAAGACATTGCACTAGCCAGCCAGCACAGCTCAAGGCGTGGCCCAAATCACATGGCAAGCCGCGGCCCAAGTCGCACAAGGCAGTAGGTGTAAGATCCCACATCAACCAACGGAGAGGGGATGATGTGGCTTATATGTGCACACCCGCATCCATCTAGCACGAGGCCTTTTGGGAGCTCACTGGCTTCGGAGTCGTAAGAACTTCGAAGTTAAGCGAGTTGGGGGCTAGAGCAATCCCAGGATGGGTGACTCATGGGAAGTTGGTCGTGAGCTCCCAGAAACAAAACCGTGAGGGCCAGAGAGGAGGGGCCCAAAGCGGACAATATCGTGCTACGGCGGAGCCGATCCCGGGATGTGACAATTTGGTATCAGAGCCACTCTGCCGTGTGGTGCGAGTGTGCCGACGAGGACGTCGGGCCCTTAAAGGGGGTGGATTGTAAGATCTCACATCAACCAACGGAGAGGGGATGATGTGGCTTATATGTGCACACCCGCATCCATCTAGCACAAGGCTTTTTGGGAGCTCACTGGCTTCGGAGTCGTAGGAACTCCGAAGTTAAGCGAGTTGGGGGCTAGAGCAATCCCAGGATGGGTGACCCACTGAGAAGTTGGTCGTGAGCTCCCAGAAATAAAACCGTGAGGGCCAGAGAGGAGGGGCCCAAAGCGGACAATATCGTGCTACGGCGGAGAGGTCGCACTCTTAACAGGCCCAAGTCTGCAAGAGCAACCCAATAGAGAAGAAAAAAAAAGGGGCAGTAACCGGCAAGTGACGACCACAGTAAACAGCAATCGGCCAACTAGTCCTCACCGCGAAGAAAAAATTGAAGAAAAATAAAAACCCAAGTGCGACTTACCTTGGTGTGCGCGGCAACTCCTCTCCTCAACAAGTAGTACGATCCTCTAAGATCTCTCTCACAAGTTAGAAAGTAGAGGAAAGCAAGTTCGTGATATGAAGAGGAGCGAAGAGAAGCCTTGCATTTATAGCAGTTGGGTATACTTGACCAACAAGAAGTCACAAGCCTATTCCCACTAGAAGTCCAACTCATAATTGGAAGCCCAAACATAGTTGCAAAGCCTGAAGAGTATTTCACATCTCCTTCCACAAATGCGCCATGTAGAAGCTAGGAGGCATTTGTGGGAGCTATATTTCGGCAATCAATGAGCTGGTGACACGTGAAAAAGGGAAATTCCTTAGGTCAATTAGTATTTAATTAGAAAAATTATAATTGATTTAAGATGAGAATATCTCCCTAAATTCAGGATGAGATTTCCATTGAATCTCATTGATTAATTCCAATCTCTTATTTTTGGGTAAGAATAATCCTAATTAAATAAGGATTATTCTTCAAACCCTAGCATATAAGGAGCCTATAAGTACATGGCTACACAAGGCATTCAAGATAATTCTAAATTCCTCTCTAATTCCAAAAACCCTAAAGAAATCACTCTTTTCTATATTTCTCTCTCCACCCCTCTTATATCTTTCTCCTCGCATAGATAAGTGCCACCACACAGGGCCGAGGCCACTCGGCTTTTCCCGTGAGAGAAAACTCCACACTTTAGCTATTGTCGTATCTTTATCAAGATCAAAACGAACTAACTTAGGCATTGGAGTGCCTTTAGCCAACATCCCCAGTTGTGGTCTATTTACTCCAATTTATTGTGTAGGGATCGAAGAAGAGAGAGAAGGAAGATCGAAGATTGAGGAATCAACCTGTGAATATTCCCTATGCAGAATTTTTGTTCAAATAGATAAAAAGTCACTACTTTTTGGAACAGATAAATACTATCTGACAGGAATTAGCTAGTACAGCCCGATGTACCAAACGAGCCCTTAGGTTCTACCCCAAAAAAAAACTTAAAAAGGAAGTAATAACTACTCAAACTACGAACGAGCATTCGCTTGCAGATGAATGGTCTCATGTTTGAATCTCCATCTTGGTAGTGTGCGTGAGGTCTCATGTCAAAAGTTTGAACCCCTATGACATCTTGGTAGTGTGTATGTGTGTGAGAAAACCAAGTCTCCTCCTCAATATTACGGGTAGGCATACGAACTGCAAACAAGAGAACTGAATAATACCGAACTAGAAAAAACAGTTTTACCAAAAAAGAAAACAACAACTCAAGAATCGGACTAAACTAATTTTGTCTGGTCTGGTTCACGATTTTAGAATATGAAAATGGTTGATTCATTGAACCAAATCGGCCACAATAAAGGGTTAAATGGCACTAAAATTCAAAGACTAGAGCCATAGGGAGTCAAAACCCTGACTTGCAACCTCAGACTTCCGTACCAAACCATTACACCAATAAGGCTTACAACTCTAGAGCAATAAAAAAATATAAAAATGTTAGGTGATATTGAGTTAACCCTAGCCGCACCAAACCACTTTTGCAATTGCAATGAGCAAAGAGCATCCACAATGGTAGTGTGTAAAAGTGGATGTATGCTAAATTTGCACATGTTACCACTGGAAGTTGCTGCAGTGGGAGGCTATAAAGGCTTGTAAATTTACATTGGCCACCGGATGTGTATAAAAAGATGCTAAGTTACATCCATTTTTACACCCATTTTGTACACAAGGAAGAAATAAGGAGAGAGGAGAGAGAAGAGTAGCTGAAAAGGTGATTCCACTCTCCATATACACGCAAGTAGAAGGATACTCTCCAGAAAAAGGAAAGTGGTGGGCCACATGGAAGACAAAGTGCAAATAGGGTGAGTAGAGTCTCCAACGGTCACCAAATGAGTGGCCCAAATTATTTCTTTTTGAAAATCAATGACCCATATTTAATTGCATTTGATTAACACCGAAAAAAAATTTCAAATATACATCTTCTCCATTGGAACAAAAATTACATTTACATCCCCTATAGGTGTAAAGGGGATGTAAAAGTGGCTTTACACCGCCAAATTTACACATCACCATTGTGGATGCTCTAAAAGCTCATTTCGGAGTGATTCTGAATAGGCCAATAATCACTTCTCCATATAATCAATGTAAGTGGTAATAAGTGATTTTATGGGAAAGCACATGGGAGGTGCTTCTCCCCAAAAATGATTCTGGTCTATCTAGAATCCCTTAAAATCATTAAAAGTGATTATATAAAGAAGCACATGGTAGATGCTTCTCCCCAAAAGTGATTCTCATCTATCTAGAATCACTCCTAAATGAGCCATAACCATGTGACCCACATGCCAATTAAAAATATAAAAATACGGCAATTAATGCATTATGTTGTTAATGTATTGCAATATGCTAACCATGGGACCCACATCTTTATTGAATTGCATTATAACTTTCATTGACTATAATTTTGAAAAAAAAAATCAAAATATACAAGTTTGGCATAAAAATAAATAAATATTTTTTCAAATATATTCAAAATTTTATATTTTTAAAGCTCTCTTTGGAGAATATTTAAATGTTACAATTTTTAGTGTTATTAAATTTATCTATTTTATTTTATTTGAATATTAAAAGAAACATGTAAGTAGATATAACTACTGATATTAAGCTATTGAACTGTATTATTGCATATAAAAATGGAGTCCAATTCAAAATTATCTCCTCTCACAAGCCAAAAAAACCCTAGCCGATATCTTCCTCCTCTCTCTTCTGTTTCAACCTTTCTCTCTCTTTCTGTATCCCTTTTTTTTTTCTTCTCCTCTTTCCTTCCCTTTCCTTTCTCATGTATCTTGGTTTTGTTTTATGTTTTATTGTTTCTAGTTGCAGGTTTGGTTGCAGGTTTTTTCGGTTTGGGTGTTTTTTGCTTGGCTGTAATAAGAGTTACCGATGGTGCTATCTATCCTGGCGGAGGCCGCGGCGTCGACGTCGGTAAAGATAGTAATGGTTGCTATGTTGGTTCGTATGTGATGTGGAAGCAGACACTGCGAAACACCATTGTCGCTATGATTTAGTTGCCACTTTTGGTCCACATATACAGGGTTTTGGCTCCAGTTCAGTGTTTGGAGTTATAATAATGAAAGTTACCGGTTTGTGTGAGTTGGGGTTTAGCCAGTGTGAAACTAAGGGTTTAGCCAGTATGGCATTATGGATTTCTTTGGTTGTCGGAAAGGATGTGGAGCGGTGTTCCTGTTTCTTGTTTTAAGTCTATTACTCATTAGGAATTTGTTGCGCTTTTTATTTTAATTCTCAGGAACTCTTTAGGAGTTTGTTGTGCTTTGTCTTCTAGGTTTCGACTGCAATACAGATATGCAGTTTCTGCCGTTGCACGGTGGAGATGTATTGTTAGTTTGAGTACGAGTCCTTCAAGATGCTGAATCAGGGTGTTGAGTATTTGTTGATTTAGGCGTAATTCTATCAAATGAACATGTTGTTGGGTTTGGTCACTAGATATAGTGTACCCATTTTGGCTCTTTTGTTGCTTTGTACTATGATATGTTTCATCAATAATTACTATCGTATTTTCTCAACAACAACAAAAAATGGCATTCAATAGATGCAAAAATAGTTCAATTGATTGAACTATTTTATATGCAAAAATACTCCTTTAAGTAGGAACAACCATTGTAAATTCTAATTGTAAATTCTCTTAGAAGTGTGGACTGAACATAGCTAGTTTCTTATAGACTTTATAACAGTCAATATAAATGTAATAGGAATTTAGTGAAATGCCCAAAAGAAGTAGCCAGCTCTAAAAAACACTCAAAATCTTTTTAAAATACCCATTATCTTTAGCATAAAAAACATACAAGTCCTATAGCTCTTTCCTCCACTGAAAACCAGCATCAACGTGTGAAGAGACTAGGCCTGCATGTGAAGATTTTGTCTTCAAGCGACCATACCATGTGAAAATTTTATCATTTTGTCTCTGTCCAACAGTGCGAGAAATAATATTTTTGAGTACATTTTGTCTTAAAATGCATGAGAATCATTTGTTGCCATCAGTTGGAATGTGAAGTATGTATGAAAGTTCAAATAGATAGAGAGATGGTATCAGATAGAGAGGCTCCTCTTCTCATCCTTAGTCATCCTTAGTAGAGTCGGTGAATAGGTGTATATAGTTTTGTAATGCTGAAGAGGGAAGTACAATACCAGAGAAGAAAAAATCTCAGTACTTTCTCCTTTAGTTTTCAATCAATAAACTCCCTTTATACATATACTTTATCTTATTATACTCTCTTACTCCGACCATTATTAATATCACAGACCATTGTTAATACCCGATCATAACAGTTCTAGCAACAAAAGCAATTAAGTAAGTCTTTTTATCTTTTATTTTTGGTTTTCTTAGTAGGGTTCTTGTCCAAAACTAGGAAACACTTTTCATAATTATGTTATTATCTTGCTAAACTGATGATCAATACTTCGTTTGAGCACTTTATTATGTTTGATATTTGCCATAACAATAACTGAATGTCTGTTAGGGAACCTCTGAGTTCTGCTCCATAGCCCTTTAAGTTGGCATCTTTGCAGTTCTGTGTTCTAGTTCCATGTTGTAGGCATAGTGTCTAGTTGTTATTTTGGCCTTTAGAAACCTTTATCGAGACCCCGCAAAAAAATACGGTATTAGAGCTTAAGTTTAGCTCCTTAATAATATAATTATAACAGTAAAGTACCTTGAGGAGAGAAGTCAATCAACACAACTGATAAAAACCAACGTTTAATAACCTATTAAAATTTTGTTAATTACTAGAATCATCAGTTAAGAACAGTGAACTCTTTGCATGTTTAGCCCTTAATGGATCTTGTGTTAACTAGCAATTGTACGAGCCAATTAATAGTATAGCAAGACAAGAACGAGGTTGTACCCACGAGGACTAAGAAGTTTAGATTAATTATGTACTTAGATTACCCAATTTTATAAATAAGAAGTTAAGTCTAAAACAGATTTTAGAGTGAGATTGAGTTTGGAAAAACAAAATGAAGCAAAATGAAATTGGAATTTGAAGTAAGAGTGCTTGTGATTGTGAAAACAAACCAACAAAATGAAATTGCAAACGAAAGCAAGTAAACAAGTGTAACAAAGAGTGGTCTTAAGGGTTGGAAAATAGATTTGGACACTAGGGCATTCGATTCACCTTAACAATCCAATTCTAGGTTGTAAGGATTCAAGTAACAAATCTAATTCAGATTCAAAGATTGATTATAGCTAAAGTATGAATAAGCCATGGTGTCTAGTCCTAACCTTCTATTCCTAATTCCCTAATTAGATCCTTGTTATCGAAGTCAAATTAAGCATTAAAAATCCATTAAGCATAGAAGAATGTTTTAAACAACCAAGTATGTATCTAATTCCTGTTGTCGAATATCCATATATACTCTTACTATTCATAGTTCAATTCAAATTAAGGCATATGGTGTCTACTCTTAATTCTAACTAAGATATACAAATCTGAATGGTAGCTAGGCATTTCGATTAGCATATAGGCAAGTAAGCATAATGAATAAGAACATGAATCATGAATCAAACTTGAAACTTGAAATTTATAAACCCATAATATTCATGTTTAGTTACATTGAAGCCCTAGTTATGGATTTAGCTACTCATAATAAGAAAGAAACTTAAATAGAAATGAGAAAATATAATGAATACAATAAGAGTAGAAAAACCATTTTCTAAAGTACTTGTGGTGTCCAATGCTTCTCCAAGAGCTTCTCCATGTCTAATGCTTCTCCAAGAGCTTTCCCATGTCTAGAAGGATGTATGAAGGTTAAGGAGATGATTGGGGATGAGTTTGGGTGAGTGGTGATGGCTGAGAAAGAGGGAATTTGTAGGGAAATGGAAGGAAGGCTTGCTGGAACAGTTTTGGTGATTTGGGGTTATTTAGAGTGTTGGGTTGATTGTTGGAGTGTTTGAGAGTGATTTCTGAATGTGTTTGGGGAATGATGGGAAGATGGAGGATGGATGGAGTGATTTGTGGGAGTGTGAATCCCAGGATGTGGTTTTTTTCTTTGGTATGGAATGGATGTGGTATTTATAGGGAGAATGAAAGGGGAAATCTGATTTTAATATGCCTTCTACCTACAACACTCACTTCACCAATTAAAATAAGTTTTTTTTTGTCTTATTTGGCTGTTGCACTTCACCAACAAATCTCACCAAAAACCATAGCTCATGCATAGCTCATCATGATGAAGCAACAATTAGCTCATCCTTATATCAGCATAATTAGCAACTTCATGGGCTTCCCTTAAGCAACTGATGACTTTGAGCCATCCATCTTGAAGTTCAGATGTCATTTTTCCCACCACATTTTAAACTTAGTTTGCACGTTTTTGCACCATTTTGCACATTTTCCTATCCAAAACCACCATTGCTACCTAAAACTCAAGGAACTGAATGATAAATACAAAAGAGATTAAAAGCACAAGTTTAACTAAAAAAACATAACGAAATAATATACTAGAAGGGTACAAAAATAATATACAATTATGAACTGATCAGTGTACACCTATTAGAATTATAAAAAAAAAAAGATATACTTAGATAAATTATATGATAAAGTACCTTAATCTAGAAATCAGTGAACAACCAAAGAGAAAATTAGCTTTAGATAATAATACATTATTTTGTTATTTTTCACAAAAAGAACACAAACATCTATTACACAACAGTAATAGTCCCTTAGAAAATAGTATTGTTGACCTTTTAATTAGTTAAGTAGAAAGTGTAAAATTTGAGTATAATAAACATAATAGAATAAGTCAACAGTTATCAGAATATTTTCAAAAAAAATTCCTTAAAAACGATTAGAAGATAATAATAAAAATATTGAAAGATTTCCTAGTAAGAAAGAAATCAAAGACCTCATAGATCTTATAGATAGCAAGCCAAAACAAATAGAACTCCAATCATTAGAAATTATTGAGCAATTAAAAATAGAAGTGCAAAAAATTGAATTAGTACAAAAAAATTAACTGAACAAGTAGAGAAGTTACATAATAAAATAGATAGACTTTTAGTTTAATGACATATTTTAAAATTAATAATAAATATATCAAAGTATTAGAAAAAGTTGGTAAACTAGATGACAAATCAGTATGCCTTACAGAATTTACAACATCTGTAGTAAATAGTAATATCCCCACAAGATAAAATAATTTACTTATCCAATTAATTTTAAATTTAGCTGAAAAGTAGACCAATTAGAAGAACAACTAGTAGAAATTCATCAAGTAGTGCACAATACTACTTCTACTTTACCCAAAGAATTAATTGATAAATTAGAAAATTTAACCTCAGGCAATAATCCTCATAAAAGAAAAAGTAGAATAAATCTATTTCATAATAGTAAATGGAACTCTTTAGAAGAAAAAGAAAATAAATAGTTAGAACAGAAGATATATACCCTAGTGAACAAGAAGCACAAGAATTTCTTAGAAAAGATTTTGAAAATTCTCAGAAAATAAACATGGTATTGTAAGTAACATTAGTCAACATGAAGTAAGACGTGTAGATAAAGAAGTAATTCTTAATTTACTTAGTAACACAGCAATAGAACATCTTAAAAAGTCACACTATCAACAAATTCAGATAGGAACAATCATGATAGGAATAACTATAGCATTAGTAGGAACTAAAGCATTAGTATACATATATGATGATAGATGAGATAATCATCAGCAAGCAGCTATAGCTACAACAGAAGTAGACCTTAGCACAAACCTAGCAGTAAACATATTACAATTAGTATAAGAACAAAAAATTATAATATGAAAGGTGAATACAAAAATTTAAGTATTAGTCTTATGTATGTAGGAAAAGTTTCAGACAACTATAATTATAAATTTAATATAGAATTTCAAAATTTAGTACAAACTTTTGGTGGTAAACATGTGAATATGATAAAGGCAAACCCAGTAAATAATAGCTTTTTAGAAGGAACATAATGGATATTACCTAATTTACTTGTAGCAAAAAATAGACAACCTAATAAAGCACAAATTTTTGAAAATCGTATAGGTGAAGCAATAGTAAGATTTATGTTGTAAATGCATGAGTTGGTGGATGACCACCATACCTCTTAATATTCCACCGTTGGATTTTATGTAACCTATGCACTAAGTATTTGTAATTAATGCTTGTAACCTATAGGTATATTGTAAATGATGGTATTCAATCTCCTATCTTGTAAGCCTATAAATAGGTGGTTCTACCAAAGATTAAGAGAGGAATAAACATGGTGAAACTTTGTCTTTAGCATATCACTTCTCTCTACATTTTCTCCCTCTAGTTTTATAACACGTTATCAGCACGACATTGCTCTTGGTATGTTTTCTTTCTCTGAATTTTCTTTCTTCTTATATGAGTTAGAGTCATCACATGGTATAGAGTTTCTTTATACTCACCATCAGACTTCATCATGCTTGTTTAAGAAAAAAATTCTTATTCTTATTACACATGAATATAATGCCATGTTTTTGTTTTTTATTTGTTTGTTTATTTAATTTTAAGTATGATCTTAATTATTATGATGAGTTTGAATTATACAAAAGATCAGGGGCCTGAAGTTCCGTGATCCTCATCATATAACTAGATTAGGATATAGAGTCCTTTTGATTGAATCAGAACCTGAAGTTCTTTGATTCCAAATAAGTGAGGGCGTGAAGTTCCGCGAATTTAAAGAGCACATAAGGACATAAAACTCCTCGATTTTGTATTAATCAAAATCAGAATTCCATGAGGCCTACATATGTCAAGAACTTGAACCAGAAGTTTCGAGTGCATATACATCGATTTGAGTATGAAGTTCAAAGCACAACTATTAATTCAATTTATTTAGATCTACGTATTCGTACCTGAAGTTTCGAATATATATTGATATGAACCTGAAGTTCATAGTTTTTCATGGATCTTAATACTATATATGAACTTGAAGTTCATTACTTATTTGTGCCTCTATGAACCTGAATTGGTTGGAAATCCAATTCTTAAACTTGTAGTTTTATCTACATATTGAATCCACATTAATATTGGATTATCTTGGAATTTCATAATCTTTAATTGATTTATTTTATTCCTTGTTTATACCACTTTACTTATTTTATTATATTATATTTTATTTATGTTAGGTTATTAATTAATTTCGTTTTACAATGGTAATGTTTTGTATTACCGCCCCAATATTGATAGCCAGAGGCATCTATTGGAGAAACTTCCTACTTTCTTTTGTGGGTAGGAAGTTTATGATGTTATGAACCAAAAGTTCTTGAGGCCCCAATATTACACAACTATTATAGTTGAAGATTATGATGTCATGAACTAGAAGTTCATTGACCGAATAACTTTTATGTTGTGACATGACTATCTTGGCAATCCATGTCCCACAATGATGCATAAGATTTTTATAAATTTGTAAGGACATCGTTTAAAGACTCAAATTATTGTCTTGTCCAATAATAGCATTACAAAGAACGCTCACAAATAAAAGCTGTCATAAGATCATCTCAGTCAAAAATTGACTTTGAGCCATCTTTTCTGAAATAATTCAAGGGGATATTTGTGAGCCTATACAACATCTAATTATGGATCACTTCACCAGTTTTACTGAATGTGCTTACTAAAATGGTCACATATTTGATAACGACTGTGAGTTTATTTTCCTACATTTTGAGACAATTTTCCCGCCGTTAGGGGGAGAAATGACAATTCCTAAAGAACGTCGTGAAATAGTGTTGAATCAATCCGCTTTTGTCTCATCAAGATAATGCATATATAAGTTGTACATATGCTAACATGGATTGATATTCTCGTATCACAATCAATTAACATGGTGACTATATATATAATGCATGCCTGAAGCATGTCATAAATATAGGTTCTAAAGACTTAACTCCTCAGAAATGGAGATTATTTGAAAAATTCAAGCCCCATAAAAAATAACGCTCTATAGGAGGTTATGATCCACATATTCTAAATAATTCATTGTAAAAGAGATGTTTGTTCCATAAGTGACAACATAAGCCCCTGAAGAGGCATTGGTACCCCAAAGCAATGAGATGATTATAAATTATGCATGTGCATGCACATAAGAATTGTGGGATCACAAATTGATGATACATTTGGTTTATTTGTAGCTACTACAATCATCAAGGGCTATGATTATATTAAATCACGTTTCATGAATGTCGACAAGTTAAGTGATTGGCCAAAAATGGAAATAGGCAATTCCATTTATCACTAAATAAGAAGAGTTGGATATTGAACCTATAACTCAAACACCAAATTACAAATGTTCAGTATGAAGGTTACGAATTGGTGTTTGTGAAGTGAAATAAGATCACTAATATGACATAAGGTTTCTTGGGAGAGACATGTGGTTTTAGTCTCCAATCTCATCGTAAATGCATCCACATTTCTATAAGTGCGGTTGTTACTTTAACGCAAAACTTATAGTATGTGTTAAATGCATATTTATTAAGACTATATGGTACATGGAAATCCTCAAAGCTCATGAAATATTTGAGATATATCGGATGAAGCAACCTCTTGAAGGATATAAAGTACCACAATATTCTTAATTAAGAGTTAACACTAAGAGTTTGAGTATTTTGAATTCAAATTTGATATTGTTGTAACATATTCTAACTACTAAATTAGTTGTTGATACTCCTAAAGATTTCAATAATTTGAAAAGTGAAAAGCAGGTTGAATAGTGTGATAGATGATCATGTATGAAGATAATGTTGCTTGTATTGCTCAAATCAAAGAAGGAGAGATATTAATCAGGGGAGATATCAATCAGGGGGAGCATCCCAATTCTACTACATTCAAGGCAGATGCGCGTTGTACTCTTTTTCCCTTCGACTAGGTTTTTATCCCACTGGGTTTTTCCTAGCAAGGTTTTAACGAGGCAATATAAGCTCATCCAACACCATATCAATGATTCAGAAGAAAGTTTCACTCTTTTTCCCTTCGCTTTGGTTTTGTCCCACTAGGTTTTCCAAGCAAGGTTTTTAATGAGGGAACTATGTCATTGTATAGTGGACATCCAAGGGGGAGTGTTGTAAATGCATGAGTTGGTGGATGACCACCATACCTCTTAATATTCCACCGTTGGATTTTATGTAACCTATACACTAAGTATTTGTAATTAATGCTTGTAACCTATAGGTATATTGTAAATGATGGTATTCAATCTCCCATCTTGTAAGCCTATAAATAGGTGGTTCTACCAAAGATTAAGAGAGGAATAAACATGGTGAAACTTTGTCTTTAGCATATCACTTCTCTCTACATTTTCTCCCTCTAGTTTTATAACAATTTATTAATTATAAACAAATAAATGATATAGAAGACTTAGAAAGAGAAGTACAAGAAATACACATGGCATTTGATAATTTAAAAATAAATATAATTGAGCATAATATTGAAAATATAGTTGGTAAGCTCATAGATGACATAGACAGTTTAAATGTAGAAAAATATAAGACTTATGATTTAAGATTACATAGATTGTCAGATAAAGAAATGAAGTATTTAATTTTAAATATAGGATTAAAACATATTTTAGGAGAAAAAGAATATCAAAATATGTTAACTGAAGTAGAATGCACGCCAGCAGAAGATCAGTATAGTTCAATTGGACCATCTGTAGTCAATGCAAGTAAAATAGACCAGCAAAATCTTAAGCGAACTAATGAACCATATAGAGAAAATAATGAAGAAACCTATAGAAAAGCCTTTCAACAAGAAAAAATAGAATTTCTTATAAAGGAATTGAACAAATTAATTTAGCATGAAATATATTAAACTTAAATCATGTAGACCCACACGATTGGGAAAAAATCAATAGAAAGATAGGAAAAAGGATGTGTACATGCAGCATTAATGTTATATTTTTAGCAATAATAAAGATATGTTAAATTACTTTGAACATACTTTAGATGGAATGGTGTTTTTTTTTTTTGGTAACATGGGGGGCTAAAAGCCCAGCACAGCAACACCTAAGCAGCAAAAAAACGATGCCTGGACACACCCATGGCATCAGCATACAAAATATCCTTCAGGAAGTCAGGAGCCGTCTCAAAGAGATGAATCCCAGGACCAAAATAGATGCTTCTAGCAGATAAAGCATCAGCAGCAACATTCTGCTCACGGTAGATATGATTAATAGAGCAACGCCATTCCTTGTTGATCATTAGCTTACAACAACATATGATGCTTAAAAGTGGATGAGTGGGAATGGTTGGGCTATTAAGCATGGAAACAGCATCACAAGAGTCACTTTCCACCTCAACATTACGATAGCTAGAGTCCCAAGCCAGAGTAAGCCCCCATAGGATACCCCATAATTCAGCCTCAAGGACAGAGCCAGTACCTAAGTTCACAGGGAAGCCCTTGATCCACTCCCCAGTAGTATCTCTTAGGAGCCCACCAGCACCAATAGAACCAGAAGAAGGGCTTCTACTCCCATCAGTATTAATCTTGCAGGTTCCAGTGCTAGGGGGGTTCCAATGCAAGAGAATCAAAGATTGAGTGGAGATGGCAGAGTTAGGCTGCATAGTAGTATACCACTCCAAAGCATATTGGAGGATAATTTGATGTGATTCAACAGGCATCACAAACTCTTCATCAAAAATACTTTTGCACCTCCATTTTCAGATAAACCACAGAAAATTTGTGAAAACCAGATGCCAAGGCAAACCATGGTACACTTTCTTTTTGGATTGTAAATTTTTAAAAAGCCATTCTTCAAAGTCGATAGAGGAGCGGTTACTTCCATCACCGGCAAGTAAGTTATCCCAAATACTAAGGGAGTAAGGACAATCCATGAAAAGGTGAGCAATTGTTTCCATGGGGTAATTACATCTCGGACAAGCAGGAACCTGAGTTAACCCCCTTCTTTGTCTTTGGACATTGGTCAGCAGCTTCCCATGACAGACAGTCCAGAGAAAGGTCTTTATCTTTGGTGGGACAGGAAGGTTCCAAATAAACTGCCACTTCCACTTCCTTTCAGCGTCCTCAAGAAGAAAGGAGCAATACGCAGTTTTAACAGTGAAAGAACCATTTCCTGTGTGCCTCCAAATACATTTGTCATTGCCACTGCTAGGGAGGCCAGCATGCACACATGAAATCATTTGAACAATATTTTCAGGTAGACATTCCCTAAGACAGGGTAGATCCTAGAACCCATCCTCCAAGAAATCACTAACATTAAGTTGGAGCATTTCCCCAGACAAGTCAATGAGAGCATGCTGATACAGAGGGCCACAACTTAGCCACTTATCAGTCCAAAACAAGACATGGCCCCCATTCCCTATACGCCACTTGATTCCTTTAGAGAGAGTATGGTTGCCGTAAAGCACACCCCTCCAGATATTAGAGCTGCATTGGTAATGGTGGTATTTCACAGTTAAAAGGTTTTGATTTTTAAGATACTTTGCATTGAAGACTTGCACCCACAGACCTTGCTCTTGCTGGAGAAGTCTCCAACCAGTCTTAGCCAAAAGTGCTTGGTTCATCCAAGAAGCCTTCTTTATGCCCAGACCACCAGCATTCTTAGGCTTACATACTTTCTCCCAATTAACAAGGTGAATCTTAGCTTTCGCATCAGTATGACCCCAAAGGAAGTTCCTGTTGAGCTTATCTAGCTTATCACAGATAGTGACAGGAAGCTTGGCAGTTTGCATTGTGTAAATAGGGATAGCACTAGTAACAGACTTCAGCAAGGTGATTCTGCCAGCCATGGATAAGGTGTGGCATTTTCAAGAGGCAAGTCTCTTCTGGACTTTAACAATAACCTCTTTATAAGTGTGCCTCGTAACTCTAGAATGAATTAAAGGAACACCAAGATAATTTCCAAGGTTGGTAGTTAGGGGGGAGCCACTTATAGCAGCAATGGAGGTCGCCAAATTAGCGCAAACGTTGGGGGAGACACATATCACAGACTTCTCATAACTAACCTGCTGCCCAGAGAGCTGACAAAAGGTATTCAAACACTGCTTCATCACCCCGGCTTGAGCCATAGACGCTTCCCCAAAAAGGATTAAATCATCAGCGAAGAAAAGATGGGAAATGCGAGGACCTCTTTGACAGATTTGAATAGGTTTCCAAACCCTATCATGGAGTTTTTGTTGAATGAGGTGAGATAACTTTTCCATACATAAAACAAAGATATAAGGGGATAGAGGGTCTCCTTGCCTGATACCACAATGAGGAGTGAAGGACTCAGTTAATTCCCAATTGAGAATAGCCTTGTATTGAACAGAAGTAATACACTGCATAATCAACTCAAGAGTTCTTCCCCTAATTCCCACTTCCCAGAGCACTTCCCTAATAAAGGACCAGTGAAGGCGATCATAGGCTTTGGATAAATCAATTTTCCAGGCGATAAACCCCTTCCTTCCTTTAGAGGTTTTGAACTTATGAAGCACCTCTTGAGCAACCATAATATTATCAGTGATTTGTCGCCCAGGAACAAAGCTAACTTGGTTGGGGCTGACAAGCTTATCCATACAAGTCCGGAGCCTAGCCACAAGAATTTTGGAGACCACTTTATAAAGAGTGTTGCATAGACTGATAGGCCTTATTTGGGTCATGGAAGCAGGCCTCTCCACTTTGGGCACCAGAGCAATCAAAGTCTCATTAAGATGAACAGGGAGAGTGGCAGAGTTGAAACATTCCTGAACAAAAGTAATTATATCAGTTGAGCACATCTCCCAATACTTTTGGTAGAAGCTGGCAGGGAAACCATCGGGGCCAGGGGTTTTTAAGCCACCAATGGCAAAGACACTAGTCTTAATTTCTTCCACAGAAACAGGGGAGCTTAAATCCGCAAGATCATCTTCCTCAAGCCCAGGGGATAATTGAGGAAAAAGAGAAAAATCACACATAGCATCAGGGGTACAGAACAGCCCTTGAAAATAAGTGATAATAACATGTTTCATACCATGATTGTCCGTAATCCACTCCCCAGTATCATTTTTTAACCCTTCTAATTTATTTCTCCTTCTTCGGATAACCGTAGAAAGATGGAAGAAATGGGTATTCCTATCACCTTCTTTCAGCCAAGTGTTTCTAGATTTCTGAAGCCAAAACATCTCTTCCTGGCAGAGAATGAGATTATAGTCTTTAGTTAACTCACTCTCCAACTGATTGAGGTAAGAGTTATGCCCTTGACAGAGCTTTCGTTGAATACCGGCAAGTCTGGCCAGCAATCTTCTTTTCCTTTGGAAAAGACACCCAAAGACCTTACGATTCCAGTTTATAAGAGAGGGCACAATTCGAGCAAATTTTTGGACGGCATGCCCAGTGCCAGAATTCCAACAATCAGCAATAAAGGTAGAGAACTCAGGATGCGACATCCACATGGCTTGAAACCGAAAAGGGACATTACCTTTGTCAGGACGGTGGTTGGAATCAAGACTAACCAGAATAGGACAATGGTCAGAATTCACTCTAGGCAAATGCATAAGATGAGCCTCGGGATATAGAAGACGCCAATTAATAGTGCATAAACCTTTATCCAACCTCTTCCAAATAATACCCTCAGCATTTCTTTTATTACACCAAGTGAATTGAGCGCTAGAGAAGCCCAAATCAACGAGGTGGTTACGATCAATCCAATCAACAAAGCTTTTACCACCATGATTCAAATTGCCACCACAATTTTCATCAGCACTAGCAATATCATTGAAATCCCCTAGCACAAGCCAAGGCAAAGGAGAAACACGTGCAAGACCATCAAAGTACTTCCACAATGCTTCTCTGATCATTGGGCAAGGATTAGCATACACCACAGTGAGGAGCCATCTTTTATTCCTCGAAGTCACTAAAGCAGTGATAGACTGGCTAGAGTGGGCAACCACATAGAGAGAGACAGCATTCTCGTTCCACAACAACTAGACCCCCCCAGAGAATCCAGTAGCATCAATAATGTGGTGATGAGAGAAACCCAAACTCTGGGCAATACTAAGAGCCCTGGGGCCATTAATTCTGGGCTCAAGAATAGCAAACACATCTATGGCATATGCCTTTTTTAAATCCTTGATAGTCATAGCACAACTTTCTTTTCCAGCACCTCTAACATTCCAAGCAACAATCTTCATTAAAAGAATGGGAAGAAAGGAACTTTAGGGAGGATCCTAAGTCTGCAACTGCTCCACCACAGAGGCTTCAGAGACATCATGGTAAAAAGACATACCCGCTTCCCGTCCAAGCTCGGCCTCGCCGAGTTTAGTAGGGACACATTGAAGGTCCATATCGTCAGAGGCAACATTCACACCATCAACACCAACTTCAAGAAGCCCTATAGGATTAACATTAAAATTAAAATCAGGAGGCTCATGCCCATGGAGGGGGCCACCCTTGCCCAGATTCTTAGTGAAGATAGAGTTGCCCACATTAAAGGAGAACACTCCACGAACATCATCTTGAACCTCAGATCCTTTAGTCTGTAAACCCACAGATGTTATCAAGGTAGCAGAACGAGACTTAGTCCCACTTTTACTCTTCCCAGGCCTTGTTAAAATAGAGTCGTTCTTCACCTTTTTACTGCCAGCGTGAGTCTCATCCGAATTGGTGATGTCCTTGAAGGGTTTTTTGAAGACCCATGGCGAAGAACCACGAGTTGGGGAGATCTTTTTCCCAGCAGATTTGTTCTTAGAGGAGGTGGCCTCAGTACCCTGATCATGACTTCGAGAAACAGAATGAACATACTTGAAAGGCCGACTACCCTCAAGGTTATCCTCAATGCCAACCTCATCATTCAGCACATTGAAACGAGAGCCAGAATTAACCTTTACATTTTTAGTGCTGGCCTCCTTTGCGCTCCACTTGTTACTCTCAGTCCCCTTTCCAGAGACGTTAAGGGTCTTTTTCTTGGCATTTCTAGGTTTCAGCGGCATCCATTCTCCATGTATCTTAGATGGAGGAGCATCAACCTTTGGGGTATTATAATCCTCAGCCAGAACATCAGCTTTACCATTAGAGTTAATCTCCATACCTTCAGTATTAACTGACTCTGGCACCTGCTGCTTCTCAGTATTGACTGATTCTGACATATGTTGTTTAGCTTTCAGAATAATGGGACAAGTGTCCCTACCATGCCCATAACACCCACATTCAAAACAAACTAGATTAATCCCTTCATACACCACCCCATACCTATGCCCTTCCACCTCAATGAATGGAGTGAGAGGTTTGGCTAAATCAAGCTCCACACAAATTCTAGCAAACTTACCTCTGGCTTGGCTCATAGTGTAAGCATCCACCTTGACAGTAGTCCCAATAAGATTCCCTATTTTTCCCATAATATCAGTACGAAAATACTCCACATTTAGCCCGTTGATTCGAACCCAAGCAGTCATGTGACTGAATTTTTCCTCCTTAGCATCAAAACCAGGTTTCCATTTTTGGGTCACAATATATTGGCCAGCTATTTGCCACGATCCACCTGTGAGGACATATTTCATATCCTCCTCATAGAGGAATTTGACAATGAAATAGTTGTTTTCCAGATCAATTAAGCTCATAGGGCCTTTAAGATCCCATTTTTGGAGAAGACGAGTTCTCAGGAAGGTAAACGCAAGAGGGCGTCCCATAAGTTTAATAATGACGGCAGTACGCCAGGGTCCATAGAGGGAGCATTTAACTTTATCAGAGAACTGAATGGAAGGGCAAATACCTTGTTTAATCATATAATCATCATCCCCAAGTACCATCTGATCTTCCACCATACCAAAATCTCCAGAGACTTTGTCTTTAAAGCTAATCGGAATTGGGGGCAGCGGAAGAGGCGGTTCGTCCGAGTCCAACCCACCAACATCTGACATCTCTTGGGTTCGAGCCCTTTTCTCTCCAGCGTTTGGGCCATCGTTGGCAGCGGTAGTCTTACTAGCAGTGAAGGTGAAATCCGGCATCACTTGGTTGCCAGATCTAAGCGAATGGTGTTTGATTACTTTTAAGAATGGAAAACTAAAAATTCAAGAGAATATCAAGCAGCAAAAGAAATGTTTAATATAGATGTTTTTGTTAAATTAATTAAATATGAATTTTTAGATCATAATAAATTAGATGGTAGAAATGAAGAAGAACAATTTAGAGCCATAAGAAATTTAGAACAATTACAAATTTCTGATTTCCAATATATTAGTGAAAATACTTCAGACTTTTTCAGGTATTTAGGTAGAATTGGCAGAATTGATGATCTTAATTTATTAGATGCTTATATGACAAAAATTAAAGGACCAATAGGAAAAAGAATTTGGAATGAATAGCAAAAACACTCTAGGGAACTATATATATATATATATATATATGATATATTACGATCAGAATGTAGTCAAATAAAAGCAAAAAGACAAATTAGAAAATAATTTTACATGAGCTGTAAAAATATAGATTTATCTAAACAATGTGAATGTCATAGAAAATTGAGGCAGAAAAAGCTGTATAAAAAGAGTTATAGAACATATAGACCATATAAACAACAATATAAATTTTTTAGAATTCAACCTTCAAAAACTTTTAGAAGAAGAAACTATATTCCTAAACAATTTAAGAAAAGAACAAATAAACCATGGATTAGAAAATATAAAGTACCCAATAGAAGTACATGTAAATGTTATCTTTGTGATGAAATATGACATAATAGATCTAAGTATCCCAAATTAGGAAAGCAACTTAGAGAAAAAATACAATTAATTGAGCAATTTCAATTAAAAGATAATGAAGACTTAGAATCAATTTATAGCCTTGATGACAATTTAAGTGATAATGAAAGTATTTATAGTGTTAATGCTTTTGTTTGAGCCAAAATATTGCACGCCAGCCCATTTTTTGTCAAAAGGCCCATGAACAAAACGTTTTGGGCTTATCTATATGAATTAGAAATCAAACCAAGAAGCTAAATTAAGCCCAGACCTTTTTAGCAGATTGTGAATATAGTCCTAGTCTAAAAATATAAAAAAACAATTATTGGCCATTTTAAGAAAAATCTCACTCTACCCAAGGAAAAGGAAAGTCAGCAGATCTTTCTAAAAGTAGGTTTCTCTCAAGAAATCTCACGTGACTTTCTGACCTAGGAAAAAATCAAAATTTTCAACTATCACATAGGAGGTGATAGGGAGTTAATGAAGGCATGTCTTACAAGAGGACTTCTCCATTTTTTGCAGCTAGGGAAAGAAGATCAAATCCCCTTTTCATATACAGAAAAGCTCTGCACCAAAGTATGTTGCCTTTCCAAGAGATAATCATGCTACGTTTTCAAGGGATAAATAGGGAGCAAGGGGTTGCTCACCAGAAAAAAGCAAACTGACTATCATAACAGATTGTGTTTTTTTTTTTTTCATAAAGAACAAACAAGGAACAAAAGAGAGTTGATTTTCTTTTAGAAAAGTAAGGAAAAGACCTCCATGAAAGCTGATTGTTGATAGTTCTTCTCTGCCAAAATGAATAAACTTCCCTCTTTTATGGCATTGATAAAGGAAGATCTTTGAAAGATCTGCCACCCATTATTAACGATTAAAAACCCCCACTTCAACATTTCCTATAAATATGAGAGGAGGTGAACAGATCAAAGGACAACCAAAAAATTAATCAAGACAAAAACTCTCAAAGTCATACTAACAAAATCAAAAAGATCAATTGATCTCAAGAAACCTTCAGACACTGAAGCAACCAAAAGCTCTTTGACCTACAAGAAACAAATCAACTAGAATTCAAATCTCTGGTTTCAGTTCAGTTCAAAGAAACAGTTTTACGAAGCAAGATTTCTCTCGTTACAAATTTAGTTCAGCACAAAGCAAAGTCAAGCAGAGTCCGAGTTTTTATAAATATGAAAACCTCAACAAATTTACAGAAAGCCTTGGTCAAGCAGAACAGGTACCATAGCGAAGCTCTAGCTCAGTGACCACCAATCTAGCCACTTCTATCCTCTTCAGACTAAAGAGGCCTCAATTCTGCCCATTCAACAAGCCTTCCATGGCTCGAAATAGATTGAAGCTCTACCAAACTCAAACATTGGTATCGATGTCCAGCTGAAACTTATCAATTAAAGGTGTTGACGATCCAATCCAGCATAGACATATCTAGTCCAGCTCAATTTCGAGGTAGCTATCCAGACAGAAATCAAAGTCCAACGTCCGGTTATCTTTTTTAGAGTTGACATTTCTCTTTTGAGTCCTGTAATAGGCAGTTTTACTTAAACAGTTTGTCTTCTTTTTACCTATTCTGGCCAGAACTATCAGTTTTGTACTGTGAAAAATTGCGAAGTTCTCACCAGTCTGAGGCAAGAAAAAAAACTTACTTTGGAGATATTCCTCACCCAAATTCACAATTGTTTGTTTAGAATTAGTAACTTGGGGCGCAAGTTATCTATTTTTTAGAAATCTGCTAAGGTTTTAAACTGCTAGCAGTGGCACACTCACGCACAAAAGAAAGTTGACTTATTGACCACCAATAATTGTCAAGCCAATGTGGAACTTTATCCTGCCATTACAGGACTAAATCAAAATGGGTGCACAACTTTAGACTCAGAATTAGAATCATATTATTCTATTAATTCCAATAGTAAATTAGATGAATATATGTGTATGTTTGAAGAACAAAAAGAGCATGAGGGATTTAAATATGTTAATTTAGGATGGCCTCAAGAATGTAATCAATGTAAGAAAGTAGTGGTAGAAAAATATTACACTAAGACAATAGTTTATTGTAAACCTTGTTATAACAATGACCAATAAAAATAAACACAGTTGGAATAATAGATAACAATAATCAAAAGAATAATTTTCCTAGTATAGAGAAACAATAGACAAGTTCATTAATAACAATTAATTGTGAATTAGAATTGTCAAAAGAAAATAAAATTCAATTAACAGCTATGATAGATATAGGTAGCAATAAAAATATAATAAAAGAAGAGTTAGTGCCAGAACAATTTAGGCAAAAACTAGCTAGACTAGTAAGAATAATACAATTTGATACAAGACCTGTATATTCAATACATTGTATAATAATATACCAATTATGATAGAAAGACGACAGTTTAATTTAACCTTAACTTTTATATCCTCAATAGGATCATATCCCTTTATCTTAGAATTAAATTTTTTTAAAAAAGTTTACAAGGAGGATTTTTTATATATACCTCCAGATATTACAATTTTTAAGAAAGGTACAATCACAACTGATCAAATTAATATATTAGAGTCTTATAATAGTACTAACATAGAAGAATAAAATTTAAATATTATAATATGGAAGAATTATAGAAGAAATAAATGAACAAAAGATAGATGAACAAAATAATCTAGAATATGATGATATAATATTTGACCATAAGTATCCAATTGTAGGAGAAATAGAGCCTTTAGAAATTATGCAAATAGATAGACTAAAGACTTTAGAAGAATTATTACAATTAGCTTAACAAACTAGAATTATAGGAGAAATAGAGCCTTCAAAATCTAGGCACAGATCAGCAGCCTTTGTAGTTAGAAAACACTCAAAGCTTAAAAGAGGTAAAGCTAGAATAATGTATAATTATAGGAGATTAAATGATAATACTTATGAAGATAGTTATAAATTACCAAATAAGAGATGAATTTATGAATAAAATTCAAGAAAGTAAATATTTTAGTAAATTTGATTGTAAATAAGGATTTTGGCAAATTAGATTAGCAGAAGAATCATTTCAATGGACATCATTTACTTGTCCAGAATGACATTTTGAATGGCTTGTGATGCCATTTGGATTAAAGAATGCACCATTGATCTTTCAAAGAAAGATGGATCAAAGTCATAGAATTTTTAGGTATGTATATTAAGTCAGCAACTATACAATTATAAGAACACAGCTAAAAAAGTGTTAGAATTTTCAGATAAATTAGAAGATAAAAAATAATTACAAGTATTTTTAGAATTATTGAATCATGCTAGAAGTTTTATTCCTGATTTAGGAAGAAAGATTGCAACATTGCATAGTAAAACTAGTAAAACAGGCCAAAAATATTTAATAGTAAAGATATTAAATTAGTTCAAAATATCTAACAAGATAACACTCAACTTAAACTTTTAGCATTACCATTAGATAATAATTACAAAATAGTTGAGACAGACGCTTCATTAATAGGATGGGTATGAATTTTATATTAGAAGAAACATAAAGAAGAACCGAAATCTGAAGAAAAGGTTTGTAGATATGCATTAGGTAAATTTAATGATATACATGCTAGACTTCCAGCCACTGACTTAGAAATTTTAGGAGTCATTAGCTCCCTTAAAATATTTTCATTGTTTTCACATAATGAGATATTTACTATTAGAACAAATTGTCATAATATTGTTTCTCATTATAATAAAATTACTACTAATAAACAAGCAACCCGAAGATGGGTTAATTTTGCTGATTCTATTACAGGAAATGGATTTAGACCAATATTTGAGCATATTAAAGGTATGGATAATACTTTAACAGACATCTTATCCCGTATTATTCATTAACATGTATGCAATATTTTGGAGCATCATACTCTGGCAACAAAAATAATGGTACACCATCACAGGGTGGTAATCCATTAAGCATAATTAGTCAAGCAAGATTAGTAGTAAATACTTATTCCGTATTATTCATTAACAGACATCTTAACAGACATCTTATCCCGTATTATTCATTAAGCATAACAGGTATGGATAATACTTTAACAGACATCTTATCCCGTATTATTCATTAACATGTATGCAATATTTTGGAGCATCATACTCTGGCAACAAAAATAATGGTACACCATCACAGGGTGGTAATCCATTAAGCATAATTAGTCAAGCAAGATTAGTAGTAAATACTTATTATTATAGTGGAATTCTAGTACAAGATGTTAGAAATCCTGCTTTAAAATATTGTACTCAAGCATTAGCAGATAAACAAAAAGTTCTTTTAGACAACTTTTGGAACATTAGAATTAATAATGAAAGTATGAGAAGAGGGCATGAAAAACTTAATAAAGCACTTAAACAAGAGTTTTTGGTATATAATTATGATTATAAAATAGCAAAACAACAACTTTCTTTTTTGCAGGAAAAACATGAAGAGCAAAAGAAAGAGTATGATACAATAGTAAGAAATTTTAGAATCATTAACTTAAGATGTCAAAATTTAAGTATGATTTTACGAGAAAAAGAGGCTAATGAGCCCAACTTACTTGAGCATAATATAGAATTTTTCCTTGAACTAAAAACTAAAAACTCATATTTTCTTCAAACCCTAGCTAGAGAAAGGTATAGACTTTTACGAGAAGATATTAAGAGTCAAATGATTAGATTAGAATATGAGCAAAATATATCTCTTCAGTTATACATTCAAGCTTTTATTTTTAATTTAAAAAATAACCCACATCCTGGTATAAAAATCATTATTAAAAGCTATTCTCATTATACTATTTATTTAGCTAGTATCAACGTGGTTGAATATAGAGAACTACATTTAGAGCATAACAAAAAAAATATCACAATTACTCCAACATTTTTAGCAGAGTATGGTTATTTAGGTCAACTTTATATTGAAAATAGTAATCATTTAGATTCATTTTCCTCAAAATTAAAAGAAGTTATAAGTTTTTATATCCCTATCTGGAAGAGCGTAAAATTAGTTTTCATCTGCATACCCCTAGAGTGGTTTAAGGATAGTATTTACCCAGCCATAGCACAGCATAATATTATTATTTCTCATAATGAACTGTTCTGCAGAATCTGTAAAGACGAAGATCTCTACCAAGTAAGACATTCAAAAATACAGAGAAGCAATAATAGCTGGGCAACAATTGTTCAATGATGATCGTCTAAACCTCCTTCACCAATCCAACTTTATCAAGATTTATTTAGAGACTACATCCAAGAGACTATATGAGACATATGAATTCAGGATAAGCACAACAGGAGCAAAAGTTTTTTTATTAAATCTGTAACCAAATAGCAGAACAAATTGAAGCAGAAGAAAACGACAACTCATACTGGAATAACTTAGGAGAAGAAGAGCTACACAATATCAATAACATGTTGGAAGCATAAACTCCATGTGAAGCTAGAAGTATCATCATCTCACGTGAAGAAATCATCTTAGCAAAAAGATGCAACATCAGTCCAAAGCAAGAAAATCAAACTTCTTGGTTCCATAAGGCTAGCAAGAAGCAAAGACTCTAGGCAATTTAAAAATAAATAAGGGCATTATTGTCCAAACATTAAAAGTTTGGGTCTCTTTATAAATATTTCTCTCATTTTTGGTTTAATTATAAGTTCCCCTAAATCTAAATCTAAATACTCCCAAACTTATATATATATATATATACACATATATTCCTGTGTTTTTTTAAGGAAACTTTTAGGCCCTGTTCGATACCGTTTTAAGGGGTTGTTTTCATTTTCAGAGAATAAAAATGAGGCAAAAACACGTTTGGTGGCCCAAAAATAGAAAACATTGAGAATGTTTTCATAAAATGAAAACAAGTTCATGTGTACTTGTAGAAAACAGAAAAAGTTGTTTTCATAAAAATAACTTACATATTATTATTTCAAATTGCACTACTAATTTTTGTTTTCTGAAGATGTTTTCTAATTTATCTACTAGATGCATTTTTATTTTCTAAAAATGCAAATTCATTTTCTTATTTTCATTATCTGAAAATATTATAAGAAAATTTTCTCTGAAAACGTTATTTATGTACTCCAAGTATGATATACGTAAACATGCCCTAAAATCCTCCCTTTTTAAGTGGCGCACAAGTTGAAGCAGTATTGCTAAAAAATTAGCCTACAGCCCGTAAGGCGCATATTACAAAAAGAAGAAAAGAGAAGGGGACTTGGAGCGAAAGTTCTTTCGGAGAGCAGAGAGTAGCGCGAGCTTGCTATGCAATGGGCTCTCCTTCCACCGCCACTCTTGTCCTTCTCTTCACTTTCTGTCTCTCTCTTTCAACCCTCTCACTTGCCACGGACGACGGCGCTATCAAAGGTATCTGTCGTCCTCCTTTTCTTTCCCTCTGTATTCGGTTTTCTTAGTGTAGATGGTTGGTCGCTTGATTGGTTTCTGAGAAAATACAGGAAAATCAGTGACTTTTTTATGTGGGTTTGTTCTTTTAATGTCTTTCCATTTAAGAAAGTGAAAGCTTCTACTTGACTTGTTCTGCATATGTTTGGTATAGTTTGCAGCTTGTTCATTTGCTATGGAAATGATTAGTGCCACTACGACGTTTTTCTTTCTATCTTTGTTTTTCATGGTAACCAGAGGGAGAGTTAGGTTACTGTTATGCTGCTTTGGTTTTCTCTATTGCGTGAGTGAAGTGTCAAATTGTTGGCTGATTTAGGGTTTCAAACATGTCGATTTTGGCCTAAAAATAGAGTGGTACTTATTGTTTAGCACTATTTCGTTCTAGATTTGGTCTTTTAACATAAATATTGTACCGTACCACTCAAGTTTCGATTAGTGTCAGATCAATAACATACACTAATCTGTGCACTTTATTTAGCTATGATTTTGAATTTGAATTTTTTGTACCTATACAGTGTGTTTAATATATTTTTATGGATATTAAACTTTGAAGATTTTGATTGATGCCTTTGTGTCTTTTCTCTTTTATACTTTCCCGTGTTTGTTTCTATATTTCAAAATAACTTTCAGCAATTTTAAATCACAGGTGTTGATCTTGAAAACCCAGTACTAGATGTCAGCCCAGCACCGCTTTCTACTCCTGGTTCTAAAGATGTTTTATTGTGTGAACGAGTACGAGTTTCTGGTATATCCAGGCTAAGACTTGGGAGTTATGCAAGTTCACTTCGAATTACTTTGTCTCCATCTCTTGGAATCCCAGAGAAATTGTATAGCAAAATTGAGGTTTGCTTTCACAGGTGAGAAAAATGTCACGTCTTTTTACTGTTAAGCGCATGCTTGCTTAACCCTCCCTTCTCCTGTTGCTGTCACTTACTCATTTTCTCTAGCATATATTTATATTTACACACACACACACACACACACAAATACAACTTATTTTTCTTTTTTCTGTGGATTGCTTTGTCTGACTCATTAGTTTGTTTGCAGGAATAATTCTCTTGTACTATGTCAGTGTGAAAAGGATAATTGGAAAAATCTTCAGAAAGAGTTATGGAGCACTGTTATGTCCCCTTATGATGAAAAATATATTGATGTCAGGTTCAATGATGAAATACCTGGTTCGGTCACCATTACTGTTGAAGAAGGTCTGCCAAAAGTAAAATAATTTATAGCTGACTACAATTTCTTATGCTACAATTTGCAAGCTTTGATAATTATTTCAATTTTGTCTTTGCAGATTCTCAGAAATGGCGCCTTGTGTGCCTAGCACTGGGATTCTTTTTACTATTGCTGGCACCAATTATCAGCAGTTGGGTTCCTTTTTATTATAGCAGTTCAATGGCTATAGGAGTTTTTCTGGTCATTATAATCCTTCTTTTCCAGGTACTTATTTGTGTTTCCCAGATGTATATCTGTGCCCAATTGAATGATTTTTTTTTTTCTTTTCTTTCTTTCAATTCTTCATTTAATTTATGTTTGGCTTTGACTTTTTCTTTTACTGCGTGAGAAGCATATGGATGGAAACACAAACCTGGAGTCTCTGACCATATCCAGTATATAAAAAATACTGCTCAAGTAAATAATTAAAGGGCGCATCTGTCCAATGCTTTTATGATTATAATCTCCAGTGTGCACTCTGCTTAACTTATAAACTTGGAGATTGTGGCTACAGTTTTTTTATTTATCCCAAAACTGAATTTAATATTTTTTAGGCAAAAGTTTATTTTTGGTCCCTATAGGTTGCTGGCTTTACCACTTTGGTCCTTCTTGTTTCAATTTTGTCAATTTTATCCTTATAGTTTCCATTTGGAGCAATTTAAGGACACATTTCAATTTTTTGTCAAATTACTCCAAATTACGTTAAGCTTTGACCATGTGAAGGGCACGTGGATGGGCATTTTAGTTCACTTGAGCCATCTAGTGGTGAAATACAAGCGAGAGCTCTTCCCATTCACTTTAAGTGCGATTTTGGGATTTAGGGTGTCGAAAAAAAATTTGCATCTCTGTATTAAAATTTTGGTGAATTGGGAGGAATTTGACTCGAGTGGACCAAAATACCCCTTTATGAGGGGCACGTGGTCAAAACTTAACGGAGTTGGGAGGAATTTAGACAAAACTTGAAATGTGTTCTTGAATTGCTTTGAATTGAAAACTACAAGGATAAAATTGAAAAAATTGAAAACTACATGGATAAATTGAAAAAATTGAAACTACGGGGACTAAAGTGGTAAAAGCGGCAAACTACAGGGACAAAGATGACTTTTTGCCTATTTCTTAGATACCTTATTTTCTATGCACTTTGCTCAAGTAAATACTTGAAAGGGGACATGTGTGCATTTCACTTTGCTCAACCTCTGCCCTTAAGTTATGGTTTCCTCTTAAACTAGGTCTGCAGCAGAAAATCAAGAGTAGTTTTTTTTTTTGGCTTTCTGTTACACGTGTATCTGTTAGTGCATGCAATAATGAATTTGTAGGAATTAGGTGATGTTTTTGGCTTTCATCTGCAGTTTTTAGCCTGCAAATTTGTAGGCGATGTTTTTCATAACCCTTTTTCTTTAATCTTTTAGGGAATGAAGTTGTTGCCAACTGGAAGAAAAAATGTCTTCTATCTTACTATCTATGGATCACTGGTAAGGCTTGATATCTCGAATCTTCACTTGCTTCAGAGTAACTCATTAACTTCGTATAATATATAGTGCAAGTAAATCTCAGAATTTATATGCCTTTCACAGCTTGGAGCAGGATCTTTTCTTTTTCATCAATTTTCTATGCTGGTAAATTCAATTCTTCTAAATTTTGGGCTAAGTGAAGAGATGCACAACCCGGTAAGTATTTGTTCCCTTAATCTTATCCTAATTGTATTGAACCGTTTATATTTTGGATGCTTGTGATTCCAATTCTAATATTAGGTATATTATCCATATTTTCAAAGTGTCATGAAAATATGGACCAGCGGATTTTTTTTGCATTATTGGGATAAATTCTGATGAGCATGACAATATATCTGCAGTTTGGCATTATATTAAGAGATATCAAGGAAACAGTCTTTTGTGCCTTTTTCATACATTCATACTCTCTCTCTCTCTCTCTCTCTCTCTCTCTCTCTCTCTCTCTCTCTCTCTCTCTCTCTCTCACACACACACACACACACACACACACACACACACCCACTCACTCACCCATCTCACACACACACACGCCTCTTTAAGTGAACACTGAAACCTTTGATTATTGATAAAACGAAAAAACGCCACCTTGTAACCCTTAATTATGAAGGCTCTCCATGTGGACTCTTTTGCTTAAATTACTCGCGTAACATCACATGCTG